>NW_026971407.1:2500-13475 GCF_963678635.1 Symsagittifera roscoffensis | reverse complement strand
CCTCCACACACCGAAAATGCTTATCACACAATTCCATACAACAAAAATCATTATCATATAATGGTATGGAGAAAATGTTTGTCATACAATTTTCATAATTTTCGAAAAACATTATTTTGAAAATTTGCTGCAAAATGTTTTTTTTTGTTTTTTGTTTTCAACCGCCGATCGAATTTTGTACGCAAAAAAAACATTTTCCGAAAAAAAGTTTTGCATGCAAATTTCCATTTTTTGTGTGCATAACGAAGTCCTGGATACGATAATTTTGGCTGTTTTTTCACTAATTTTTTTTTTCAAAAACGCTGAAAACTCCTATTTCTTTTGCATGGCGTGATTATGTATGCCTTGACTAATGTCTGATAATTTGAAAAATCAAAATGTGAAAAAATCATCACTGAAAAATTGTGCCAAAAACTAAAAGTCTGTTACTTTTTTATATGATTTGTGAAAGACAGCTTGAAGTCAATTCAGGTAGTTTTGTATGCATTGTAAAAGCAAGACCGTCCAACCTTTGGTGCTTTGAGTAACCAAGGGTCTCTGTCACTTGTGCTGGGCGCAAACACAACCCAAATTTTTTCAGAAAATAAATTTAGAAACAGAAATAACTTTTTGGTTTACGGAGAAAACACCTATCATACAATTTCCATTTATGTAAAAAGGTTTATTATAGAGATTTCATACAATTTTCTGTACGTAAGGTATTGTCTGGAATTGTATGAAAATAAGTTTCCCATTTATGGGAATTGTATGAAAAGCATTTTTGGTCAACACGGTAGTCAACACTGGGGGACGATATGTACAGCTACAATTAAGAGAATTCAGATGAAAGATGGCTGTTTTCTTGTGAGAAAACTGTTCACAGACTATTAAATACTTTCGTTTTGAGCTTTTATAAATGCTAATCACGTTACCCAGGTTATCCCCACTGACAAAAGCGGATTATGATTGATTTCAACATTAATAAATTTGCAGATTCAATTAAGATCGTCTACAGCGTGAAAAAAGTACAAAGATGAAATAGAAAAGATTGAGATTGATTTAAATGAATTGAAAGTCGATCTAAGTTGATCATAAATTCCAGCTTAAAAATTCCATTCAAAAATGTAAATCAATTTAAATTCATTTTTTTTTCGGTTTGTTTATAGGTGTGTTAAAGTTTTTATTTTTTTTGTAGTAGCATGTTTTTTGCATTTTTGTCAAAAAATTGATTTAAAACTATTTGAAATAGGTTTTTAAACACTAAGTAAATCTGCCCATGGGTCTATTAAAATGGATTTAATTGAAGTAAAGTAAAATTCGGATGTGTTCAAGTAACATTCCATTGGATTTTGGTGACTAGGAAAAGGTCAAAAATGTATTAAGATACATGTCTTTAACACTACACAAAAGTTTTATGGAAAAAATTAGATCTCCTTTGAGGTTATTTTCAAGTAATAATGTCACTTTATCTCATTTAAAATTTTTAGTTTTGCTTTCAAATTTTTTTGCCCAATTTCAAATTTTTAACGTTGTCTGATTTGCTTGTCTGATTTCAAAATCACCTCAGCTTTTTATTGTTTTCCATTGATTGGAATGGAATTTTTAAAAATACCCTTAAAAAATGCCTAATTTTTTAAACTAATAAAATTATGTATATTCTCAACTATTTGCTTTCAGGTTACAAAATTAATTTTTGGGTTACATAGGTCAACCAAAAACAATTAAGTGAAAGAAAAATTCAGACAAGTAGATTGTGACAAAATTTTTTTGAAGATTTGATGAAAAAACTAACCAAAGAGTATCTCAAAACTGAAAATTTATAAGCTTAGCAACCATCACGCAGCGTTAGCATGCAGCCGCCCTCATTAACAAACAGCTAACCTTCAAAAATTATCAAATCTCTATCTGCAGATACATCAGCAACAGTTCTGTCTAAGTGAAAAAACATTTACTGTTTATCTAGATACCCGGGTTGACCTCCACACACCGAAAATGCTTATGACATAATTCCATACAACAAAAATCATTATCATACAATGGTATGGAGAAAATGCTTTTCATACAATTTTCATACAATTTCGAAAAATATTATTTTGAAAATTTGCTGCAAAATGTTTTTTTTTGTATTTTTCGACCGCAAATTGAAATTTGTAAGCAAACAAACATTTGCCGACAAAAAAATTTGCATGCAAAGTTTAATTTTTTGTGTGCATAACGTAATCCTGGATACGATAATATTGGCTGTTTTTTCATTTAAAATTTTTTTTTCAAAAACGCTGAAAATTCCTACTTATTTTGTATGGCGTGTTTATGTATGCCTAGATCAATGTCTGATAAATTGAAAAATCAAAAATCTAAAATAATTGTCAGTGAAATAATCTTTCCCATTTTCGACAAAAATATTATGTAAAAAAAACTATTTCAAATAGCTTTTTAAACACCAAGTCAATGTGCCCATGGGTCTATTAAAATGGATTTAAATGAAGTTGAATTTGGATGTGTTCAAGTAAGATTCCAATGGGTTTTGGTGACTAGAAAAAGGTCAAAAATGTATTAAAAAACATGTCTTTAACACTACAAAAAAGTTTTATAGAAAAAGTTAGATCTCCTTTGAGGTTATTTTCAAGAAATAATGTCACTTTATCTCATTTAAAATTTTTAGTTTTGCTTTCAAATTTTTTTGCCCAAATTCAAATTTTTAACGTTGTCTGATTTGCTTGTCTGATTTCAAAATCAGCTCATCTTTTTATTGTTTTCAATTGATTGGAATGGAATTTTCAAAAATTCCCTAAAAAAATGCCTAATTTTTTAAACTAATAAAATTATGTATATTCTCAACTGTTTGCTTTCAGGTTACAAAATTAATTTTTGGGTTACATAGGTCAACCAAAAACAATTAAGTGAAAGAAAAATTCAGACAAGTAGATTGTGACAAATTTTTTTTGAAGATTTGATGAAAAAACTAATCAAAGAGTATCTCAAAACTGGAAATTTATAAGCTTAGCAACCATCACGCAGCGTTAGCATGCAGCCGCCCTCATTAACAAACAGCTAACCTTCAAAAATTATCAAATCTCTATCTGCAGATACATCAGCAACAGTTCTGTCTAAGTGAATAAACACTTACTGTTTATCTAGATACCCGGGTTGACCTCCACACACCGAAAATGCTTATCACACAATTCCATACAACAAAAATCATTACCATACAATAGTATGGAGAAAATGCTTGGCATACAATTTTCATACACTTTCGAAAAACATTATTTTGATAAATTGCTGCAAAGTGTTTTTTTTTGTATTTTTTGACCGCAAATTGAAATTTGTACGCAAACAAACATTTGCCGACAAAAAAGTTTGCATGCAAAGTTTAATTTTTTGTGTGCATAACGTAATCCTGGATACGATAATATTGGCTGTTTTTTTCATTTAATTTTTTTTTCAAAAACGCTGAAAATTCCTACTTATTTTGTATGGCGTGTTTATGTATGCCTAGATCAACGTCTGATAATTTGAAAAATCAAAAATCTAAAATAATTATCAGTGAAATAATCTTTCCCATTTTCGACAAAAATATTATGTAAAAAAACTATTTCAAATAGGTTTTTAAACACTACGTCAATCTGCCCATAGGTCTATTAAAATGGATTTAAATGAAGTTGAATTTGGATGTATTCAAGTAAGATTCCAATGGGTTTTGGTGACTTGGAAAAGGTCAAAAATGTATTAAAATACATGTCTTTAACACTGCACAAAAGTTTTATAGAAAAAATTAGATCTCCTTTGAGGTTATTTTCAAGTAATAATGTCACTTTATCTCATTTAAAATTTAGTTTTGCTTTCAAATTTTTTTGCCCAATTTCAAATTTTTAACGTTGTCTGATTTGCTTGTCTGATTTCAAAATCACCTCAGCTTTTTATTGTTTTCCATTGATTGGAATGTAATTTTTAAAAACACCCTTAAAAAATGCCTAATTTTTTAAACTAATAAAATTATGTATATTCTCAACTATTTGCTTTCAGGTTACAAAATTAATTTTTGGGTTACATAGGTCAACCAAAAACAATTAAGTGAAAGAAAAATTCAGACAAGTTGAATGTGAAAAATTTTTTTTGAAGATTTGATGAAAAAACTAACCAAAGAGTATCTCAAAACTGGAAATTTATTAGCTTAGCAACCATCACGCAGCGTTAGCATGCAGCCGCCCTCATTAACAAACAGCTAACCTTCAAAAATTATCAAATCTCTATCTGCAGATACATCAGCAACAGTTCTGTCTAAGTGAAAAAACATTTACTGTTTATCTAGATACCCGGGTTGACCTCCACACACCGAAAATGCTTATCACATAATTCCATACAACAAAAATCATTATCATACAATGGTATGGAAAAAATGCTTTTCATACAATTTTCATACAATTTCGAAAAATATTATTTTGAAAATTTGCTGCAAAATGTTTTTTTTTTGTATTTTTCGACCGCAAATTGAAATTTGTACGCAAACAAACATTTGCCGACAAAAAAATTTGCATGCAAAGTTTAATTTTTTGTTGCATAACGTAATCCTGGATACGATAATATTGGCAGTTTTTTCATTTAAAATTTTTTTTTTCAAAAACGCTGAAAATTCCTACTTATTTTGTAATCCTAGATCAATGTCTGATAATTTGAAAAATTAAAAAATCTAAAATAATTGTCAGTGAAATAATCTTTCCCATTTTCGACAAAAATATTATGTAAAAAAACTATTTCAAATAGGTTTTTAAACACCAAGTCAATGTGCCCATGGGTCTATTAAAATGGATTTAAATGAAGTTGAATTTGGATGTGTTCAAGTAAGATTCCAATGGGTTTTGGTGACTAGAAAAAGGTCAAAAATGTATTAAAAACATGTCTTTAACACTACAAAAAAAGTTTTATAGAAAAAGTTAGATCTCCTTTGAGGTTATTTTTAAGAAATAATGTCACTTTATCTCATTTAAAATTTTTAGTTTTGCTTTCAAATTTTTTTGCCCAAATTCAAATTTTTAACGTTGTCTGATTTGCTTGTCTGATTTCAAAATCAGCTCATCTTTTTATTGTTTTCAATTGATTGGAATGGAATTTTCAAAATTCTTTAAAAAATGCCTAATTTTTTAAATTAATAAAATTATTTATATTCTCAACTGTTTGCTTTCAGGTTACAAAATTAAATTTTAGGTTACATAGGTCAACCAAAAACAATTAAATGAAAGAAAAATTCAGACAAGTAGATTGTGACAAAATTTTTTTGAAGGTTTGATGAAAAAACTAACCAAAGAGTATCTCAAAACTGGAAATTTATAAGCTTAGCAACCATCACGCAGCGTTGGCATGCAGCCGCCCTCATTAACAAACAGCTAACCTTCAAAAATTATCAAATCTCTATCTGCAGATACATCAGCAACAGTTCTGTCTAAGTGAATAAACATTTACTGTTTATCTAGATACCCGGGTTGACCTCCACACACCGAAAATGCTTATCACACAATTCCATACAACAAAAATCATTATCATACAATAGTATGGAGAAAATGCTTGGCATACAATTTTCATACACTTTCGAAAAACATTATTTTGAAAATTTGCTGCAAAATGTTTTTTTTTGTATTTTTTGACCGCAAATTGAAATTTGTACGCAAACAAACATTTGCCGACAAAAAAAAATTGCATGCAAAGTTTAATTTTTTGTGTGCATAACGTAATCCTGAATACGATAATATTGGCTGTTTTTTCATTTAAATTTTTTTTTCAAAAACGCTGAAAATTCCTACTTATTTTGTATGGCGTGTTTATGTATGCCTAGATCAACGTCTGATAATTCGAAAAATCAAAAATCTAAAATAATTATCAGTGAAATAATCTTTCCCATTTTCGACAAAAATATTATGTAAAAAAACTATTTCAAATAGGTTTTTAAACACTATGTCAATCTGCCCATAGGTCTATTAAAATGGATTTAAACGAAGTTGAATTTGGATGTGTTCAAGTAAGATTCCAATGGGTTTTGGTGACTGGGAAAAGGTCAAAAATGTATTAAAATACATGTCTTTAACACTGCACAAAAGTTTTATAGAAAAAATTAGATCTCCTTTGAGGTTATTTTCAAGTAATAATGTCACTTTATCTCATTTAAAATTTTTAGTTTTGCTTTCAATTTTTTTTGCCCAATTTCAAATTTTTAACGTTGTCTGATTTGCTTGTCTGATTTCAAAATAAGCTCAGCTTTTTATTGTTTTCCATTTATTGGAATGGAATTTTCAAAAATTCCCTAAAAAAATGCCTAATTTTTTAAACTAATAAAATTATGTATATTCTCAACTGTTTGCTTTCAGGTTACAAAATTAAATTTCAGGTTACATAGGTCAACCAAAAACAATTTAATGAATGAAAACTTCAGACAAACAGCTTGTGACAAAAATTTTTTAAAGATTTGATGCAAAAAACTAAAAAGCCTAAAATTGAAAACATATAATGGAAATTTTATGGGCTAAAAACTAAGGCCATTGATCATGAGTATTGTTCCAATTTTCAAAGAAAAGGCGAAAATTTTACGCGTGGGCCGGCTTAATTTCAGTCAAATTTTGGTATTCAAAATAAAATTTTTCAACAAAAAATCCTTTCATCCCATGAAAAACATCATCTTTTTGAGTTTACAAGAAAAAGAACATTTGCCACTAATTTTTCTTGAAGTAACTTTTTTAAGGTTTGAAAAATGCCAAACTGCTAATAACATATGAGCATTTTGAAGTTTCTATCAAGGATGTTGGAACGTGGCGAAACTATTCATACGTGGCAAAATACCCCGGACTACTAAAATGTTCAAAAGATAAATTGAGATGGGCAAATCTGTTGGAAAATGTTTGAGACGACTCGGAAAACGACTCGAAAAAACAAGTCCGCACTTGCTACCAAGTCCCTCTAAATCCGCCCTTGCCCCAAGTTTAAACCTTTATATTGTGTAAAAATTCACCGAAGATGAAATAAGTTTTCAGATTTGTACTTCAAACTATATCAATATGCAGTCGTACGAGAAATTCTTTCAGTCCTGCAGGGTTAAAAAATGAAAAAGTGACTGATATGAAAATTACCTCAAGCATAAAAATTGCGCTTTCCTCTATTTTGAAATAACAGGTTTTTTAAAAGGCACATCTCTGAATGTTTTGACTGCCGCTTATTGGAGACTGACTTTGGCAGAAAAGTAGAAACATTGAAAAACATAAACTAAGTCGGATTTAGTTTGTATGCTTAATTTTCCCGATTAGTTGCCACACTACGGATTTTTATTCTGCTGTAAGCACTTTTCAAGTAAGCAAGTGCAAGTAAGCAAGTACAAGTAATGTTCATTGTAGCCTAAGGAAGGACATGAAATGAATCAAAACAAAAATATATACAAACTGAAACCGACTTAATTGATGTTTTCCAATGTTTCCACTGTTCAGCCAATAGCAGTCTCCAATATTCGGTAGTCACAGTCAAAAAAGTCAGATATGTGCCTTTTAAAACCTGCTATTTTGAAAAAGAGGAAAGAGCAACGTTTATGCTTGAGGTGGTTTTCATATTAGCTATTTTTTTTATTTTTTAACCCTGCAGGATTGAAAGAATCTCTCGTACCACTGCAAGTTGAAATAGTTGGAAAGCTCAAATATGAAAATATATTTCATCTTCGGTGATTTTTTACACATATAATGGTCTAAAATTGGGAGCAGGGGCTGATTTAGGGGGGGGGGGGTCTTTTAAGAAAGAAATCCATTTTTGGTGACGGACTCTAAAGTTTTTCTAAAGTTTTTCTCTAAAGTTTTTCTTGTGAAAATTTCCAAAAAGTGTGCAAAAACGTTTTTTTAGTTACTATATTTATTTAATTCGGATATTTAGTTACTTTATTTAACTCAGTGTCGAATTTCATATTGTTAAAATTTAGTAAATTATTTCAAAGCGGTACTTTTAACCTAAATTAGTGCAACAGTTAGTTAGTTAATTACTTTAATTGTAAGTAAAAAAATTTTCTGCTTTAAATAGATTTCACTTTAAATAGATTCCACTTTAAATCTATGCTAGTTTAGCTATTTAATTATGTAACCAATCTAACAGGTCACTTATGTCTGACCTTCATACTCTCATTCTCTCCGGCGGAGAGAATGTTTCGTCACTTTTTAATGTTTTAACTTAAGGTTAATTCACTTATACCCTTTTATTCTTTTATTTGTATGAAGTAGAATTAGCTGCAACAAAGTAACATTTTATCAAGTCACAAAAATGTGATCGAATTATGATTACGAAAGTGGAGTTTCATTACAAGGTTTCTGCAAATTAATCAATATTTCAAATTGATTAAATTGAGTTTTTTCAAATCGAGTTAATTTTATCAAAAAGTTTTCAATCAAAATTGTTCCATAAATTCAAAGTGCTTGAAGTCTATCTAGTTTGCTTAAAAACCAAGTTTAGAGTTTTTTTTCAAAACAATGTTTTTTTTCTCTGTTTCCTTGGGTTCATAAACCTTTTTTAAGTCTCAATTAGCCATGTTTGTTATGTTTTTGATGCTTTACTGTTGCTTAATCACCTCAATTTCAAGCTTTTTCTGTTTGTTTCTTTTTAGTTGTTTCGGAGATCATGTGCTGTGGGGTTTTGGCAGAAGAAACAGTATAATTTATTGGTTGCAGTTGTGTTTCTTGACTGTTTTTTTTCTGAAATTGAGAAGCATTATGTTTTATTGGTTGCAGTTGTGTTTCTTCACTGTTTGTTTTTTTTTCCTAAAATTTTGTTCCAAAAAGGTCTAGATTTTTTTGACTAATTTTTGTTTAGTTATTTCCGTCTCTTTCTTTCTTCACCAACTTTTTATTGAAAAAATCTATCTTGTTATGAACAAAAAAATCGGTTTCTAGAATCGTGCAAATGAGCGTGTGATTTGATGTCTTGTTACAATGTGGATGAACTTAACGCCGATCGAAAATCTCCTCCAAAAAAAATCTTAAAAAGTTCAAATTTTCGGGTGAAAATTGATTTAAAATTAATTCTGAACAATTTTTCAAATAAAACTGTAAAAATTAAAAGAAAACCTTTTGAAAGATAACTAACGAATCGAATTAGAAAATGTTACATGTTCTCGCCTGAAATTGCTTTGAATCTGATAAACATCAAAAAAGGGAGAATTACATTTTTGAAATATTTAATTGTGAAATTTTCAACATTTTGCTTTTTTGGACCAAAAACTGAGATGATTACTAGTCAATTTCTTTGACTGATAGGTGCTTATTTTTGTGAGTTAGATGAAAAATTGTTTCCAAAGAAATTGAATTGTTGGAATATTTGTTGGCTGTATGCAGTTTTTGTTGCAGTCTCAAGTGTCTTTGATTAATTTTACTAGCCAAGAGTAGTCTATTGTCTGCTTTTTATTTGTTCCTTTATTCGGATTAAATGACTTCAACTTCTATTGTGTCGCCTCAGTGAATCCTACTTTCATCGACTTAGAGACAACAAGTGATTAAATCTTGTTTCGAATAAATCAAGTTGTTTGGTAATTGAAGTTCAAACTTTGAGATGGCTCAATTGTTTTATTGACGAAAATTTCTTGTGGTGATTTTGTTTTTGTACTAATTGCCGTCTAACTACGTTTTGTTGGCTTAGTTAACGCTCGGAAATTTTTTTGTTCAAAGCTAGTGGTTGTTTTTCTCGTCTGTTTTTCTGAAGTTGAATTATTTGTAATGATAAAAAAAAAGTTTTTCTTTGACTTAGTTTCTCGCATCCCTTTTTTGTTTCGTAGCTTGCAATCTAAACTTGCTGGGTCTCCGCTTCGTCTCGGTCTCGGAAATTGAAGTCTACAGTTTTCCAAAAAAAAATTATTTAATTTTTTCTGTCTCATTTTCTCTTGGTAGGCTGGAATGCTACGTTTTTGTTGTCTCGCGGGTGATGTGGAGCTTCGCTTTGCCTCTTTGTTTAATGCTAATATTTGTTTTTCTCTGCTATTTGTCGTTTCCGAAATTGAAATATTTTTTTAAAAAGAAAATCATCTCGTTTAGTTATTGCCATTCTTTTTTTGTTCACCAGCTTAAAAGCTAAGCTTGATTGCCTTGTATCTAAAAAGATGCGAAGCTACGCTTCCGCTTCGGGTTAAGTTTGTATCGAATATTGTGTTCGTATTGTTAGTATGAAAATCTGTTTCGATAAACGTGAAACGTGAGAAAAAACCTGCGAATTGATGTCATGTCATGTGATGTTCAACCTAAAAATAATTGAGAAAAATCTTCGAAAAAATAGACTTGAAAATTTCATAACTCTTGTTATGACTAACTGCTCAAAAGCAATTTGAGGCAATGAATCAAATAATGCTCTCATTGATAAAAAGAATTTTTTCGAAAATAACAAAGAATAACAATTTAACCTACATTACAGTTGAGACCTTAAATTGCTTTAAAACTGAGAATCATCAAAAGTTTTGAAAAAACGCAATTTTCGAAAAAAAAATGCATCATGAGATTTTTCGATGATTCATACCTTTTTATTTCAAATATTTGTCTGATTCCTATCTTCTTTTTGTTTACTGCCCTAAATATCCATTGAATTGCCAATTATCGGTTTTCTATATTTTTTTTCTTGAGAAAATGTTCTGAACACTTCAATCGTGAAATTTCGAAGTTTTTGCAATAATTTTAGATCAAAAAGTGATGATTGCAATTTCATTTCTTTGATGTTTCAGGGCTGAGTTTAATGGGTTAAATTACTTCATCTGTTGGCCTAAAATTACTAAACGACTGAAAACCTTTTTATTTCTCCGATGATTATTTTGATGATTATTAGTTATGCGCACGATTTCATTACTGTTTATAACTTTATAGTGCGATTTCTTTTTATAATTTCATTTGATTTTGTTACAATCAAATGCAGCCGAATTTTTAAGTGTTACACATTTGAGTTATATAATCAACTGTTCTGGTGTTCTGGAGAGTTTTTATATTTAATTCAGATAAACTTCAATAAG
>NW_026971406.1:0-31088 GCF_963678635.1 Symsagittifera roscoffensis | reverse complement strand
TAAAATATTCGAACATTTTCAGCTTCCACAAAAACAGGTCCCGACTGGAATCGATATTGTTGAATTCGTCGTCTAAAGCATGGGTGTTACCACTGCACCAAATGCACAGAACACTCCTTGAATTTATCAAGAAAACAAATTCCAAAAAATATTATTGAACAGCATGAAAAAAATCGAAAAGTACCAAAAAATGAACAAATTTCTTGGAAGTCAATAAGTTGCCCAAAACCGGAAAACATTGAAATTTTATTTAATTTGAGTTTTAAAATCCCAAATTTTAAGCAAACTTGGTGCTGCTGCAACAAAGCTGGCAAAAAAGCCGAGAAACAGAAGCTCGGCAAAGATTTTCTAACTCGCGGACAATTTTCCGCTTACAAAAAAAAACACAGAGGCGAAGTTGCACTTCGCATACACAAGCAAAAATTTGACCGACAACGCTACTGGAAAGCTGAAGGAGTAAAATTTTGAGTCTACAAAAGTTCTCAAGTGATGCACGCCAATTATGAGTCTACATAATTGCTTAGTGACGCAAGCCAACTATGACGCATTAGCAGTACCAGTCAATTTGAAAAGAAGTTTATCAACTAACATGCCTCAATCTATAGAGCGGACGCATTTTAACTAGTAAACGAAAAAGTTCCTTAAAAACCTGCGACCCTGCTGAGGTTCGAACCCTCACATTTTGCTGCTGGTCTTCTTCCGTACCTCAACGCTAAAGAACCATAACACCATGAAGCTTAAGTGCTATTTGTAATACAATAGTGTGTTCTATTATCCTTAACATTTGCTGTACTTAATCGCTGGTTATTGATCTTATGCATATTCTGCAAAAAAGAGCACCTGCAAAAAGAGCACTAATATTTGCGACTTAGGTTGGAAAACAAAGTGAGTTCGTAATATCACACAAGCTTTGCTTGTGTAATCAGTCGAGTGTCAACATTTATTATACTTGCCTTCATCATTGTCTTCTTCCTCCAACATGTCTTCATCATCGTCGTCATCATCATCTTCATCGTCATCTTCTGAGTCGTCCAAATCCAACTTTGCCTTCAATTTCTTAATTTCATCGACATTTTCTTCGTATTCTTCCTCGTCATCATCCACCTTCTCCATCTTTGTTTGTTTCTAGCATCGGTCTAAAATAGAAACCATACAATTACTCGATGGCTAGTACCTATTCGGAAAAACAGCTAAAATTAATTCTTGTCTTTTTTAGCTTTCTCTTGAAATTAAAAAAGGACGGCCTTTGAAAGTTGAGCACACATCAATCTTTCGATTCAAAATCAAATTGGAATTGCTTCACAGTAACAGCGTTTCTGGCACCTGGCTGCAGTAAGTAATTCAATTCAAACAGTGATGTCACCACCTGTCCACAAAATTCAACTTTCTCACCAGATACATTAACTAGGTCACAACTCACAAACTTTCCAACATTCGAGTAGAAAAAAAAAGAATATATAACAAATCTCTTAAATTCAAGAATCTTCTAAGATTGACACTTTTTCGATAAAAATAACCAAATTTGAAAACCTGAAAGCATAACATCTTAAAATTAAACTTCCTTTTCGAAACTAATTCGCAGAAGAGTTTGCGCAATTTACTCTTTCGTTACTGTAGACCGTAATCTGCTTTCCATGTAAAGGCAAATGAGCATAAATTCACCACATAAAAAGCTGACAAAAATCAACAACAAAAATCAAATTTGGGTGTAAACAATTTTTCAGAACTTAAACAGCAAAAAAACAACACGACCTATAAGTCATAGACATTTTTGCAAACAAATTCGAAAAACGGATAATTGCAAAAAAAACACAAAATACATTTTTGAAAACTGCAATATAAACGTCGAGATACAAAACCTCTATAAGAAACATAAAATACAGAAGTAAAGCGCAGCTTCGCGCCACTAGCGATACAACGCAAACATGACACCACAAACAAACCGACAGTAAAAGAGACAAAAAATACGACGATTTTTAGGGAAAACTCGAAAAAGTTTTCGAACAAAATATTTACCTTTATTTTCAATAACTTACAATTGAAATATATTCAACACAAGACAATTGAGCTTTAAATTAGCAACAAAACAAACTTTAAAAAGCAGTAACAAAACCGGCATTATCTGAGTTGAGTAACAAAATTCTCAGCCCCCCTCATGAAAACATTTAGACTAAAAACTTTAACTTCTGCCATTAAATTAATTTGTTTGTTGAGTTGATGCTGTCTGTCTTCCCTTTACCCTCCAGGATATCCTACTCGATGAGCAGTACTGCTCTTTAGGATCTCCCACCAGACAAAATATATTGCTTTTGGCGTTGTATATGTAGCTGTGAGTTAAGATGTAAGTCTAACTCATAGAGTAATTTCGGATAGGGTACACCGTCTGCTCGTCACGCTATCTTATTTTCGGCCGGATAGATTCGTGCAACTTCTTAGTCTAATACCGATCCTAATCTTACTCTTATATTTACTAGTCTCAGGTTGTTTAACTAGTCTCTGCTAGGCTCAATAGATCTAGAATATACTGGTTTATTGCGGCTGCTGAAGATCTCGAGGAGAGGCAACTAATTTCTAAGTTAAATTCAAATCTCTCTGGTGCTGAAATTACAAGTAATTTCAGCCTTTACAAATAAGTGGGTTGTTAGTTGGATGGATTGTGATTGGTTAATATTAAATATTTTCCAGTGGTAAAATATCTAATTTATAAATAATAAAATGTAGTTTAGATCCGGGTTCCAGCTGGTAAATTTCAAAAACTGTTTTCGCTTATCATACAACTCAAAATTAGGTCGTCATGCCGATACTATTTATACAGAAACCTTTAAAGCCGACTAAAGAAATGAAAACAAAAAAAAGAACTACAATACTGAAACCGGAGTTAGTAAAATTACAACCAACGTAAAATATAGCCAACAGAGAACAAATGGAAAAGATGATTAAAACAGTGAATATTTTTCAGGTTTCGCATCTCGAAGAAAGCAGCATATCACAATTAATCACTTAATCAAAGCCACTCGCTAAGCGCACCTTTCCCGATTGTCTTGAAAAATGCAAAATTCGTTTTTTTATGTGAAACAAGGAAAAATGAGCATCAAATTCTAGAATTTCAAGTATTTTAAGTTCGCCGAGCAACATTTTTGAGAATGTCTTGATTAGAAGCGAAGTCAAACTTTAATTACAGACTTTATGAGGATTCCGACTAAGCAATTAACAGGTCATGTGATCTCCATTGCCCTTAAGAAAGCGTTCGATACACTAGATCATCAAACACTAGAAAAGTTGGAGTTCCATGGTTATAAAGGAGCAATATTCGAAATAAAGAAAAGCTACTTAGTCTTGCAGGGATCATTTTTAGGGGTCTACGAAAACAAGCCGACGGGACTTCAAGCCGAAGGGACTTCAGGCCGATATTTAAACTTTACATACATACACCTCAAATCACTATTTTTTATCTGTAAAACGTTGCTTTTAAAAATTTAGGCGAGTTTAGACCAGAATAAGAGTTATTTATGACAATAAATTACTTAGTACATAGCTGATTATTCGACTGAAGTCAAAACGAGCACCTAAAAAAACTTTCATAGTTCAAGTATGTGCTTCTCGCCTGTCTTACTCACTGTAAATTGGAATAAACATCGAAAATCTTTAAACATGTAATTTTTTTTTTTGCTGTAAAGAAGCTTAGAAAAAAAAATTCACTGAGTAAAACTAAATTTGTATGTCTTATTTCCATTTTTAAAGCTTTACTTGTTTTTTTGCTCGAAATTGTAAATAACCAAAAATTTCAAGCCAGTTTTTCTATACACAGGATTTTTTGAACAATTTCGACTAGGGTTCGAATCACGACCGCGGGATCTTTTCAATGATATATCACTCGATCCCTTCCGACCTTTATTGATGGTACCTGATATTGTGTATAAAACAAAAACATAGGCAACAAACAAAAAAAAGTCAGTAGGAAAAGAATAGCCAGATCTATTTAATTTGGTGGGAAATCTGAAAATTCAATTCCTTTTTCAAAACTCAAAGTCGTTCAAATTTTTTGTGCCCTTCTGCTGTTCGAAAACAGAGCATACTATCAATGTTAAATTAAGTGCTTTCGCACTAATTTGTGTGCATCGTCAGAAAATCGAATCATCTGCAATGGTACTCATCATTGCAAACCAGTTCATCGACTCTTAAAAAAAACTAGAACACACCCGAAAACAAAGTTCCTCCCGACTTTCAGTGATCTTCTAGTTTTTCCTAGTTAATTCAAATATATGCCTTACACTTCGTCTCCTTCATCTTCATCATCGTCTTCCTCTGGATCCATCGCAGGTAATGGGATCTTCGCAGTCTTTGTTTTATCTGATTTAGCAGCTTCAGGCTTTTTGCTCGGCTCAGGCTTGCTTGATACCTAAACAATAGTTAGTTATCAGGAAAACTTTTTACACAGACGCGAAGCTGAGCTTCGTGCCACTTGCGACACAAAACACGAAAGCCACTAAGTCAAAAAAATCGAAAACATTGAACTATATCTACCGATAAGGCTTGGTAAGAATCTGAAACTATCATCGAAAGAAAAGTTATCACGAGGTAACAAAGCCGGAAAAACCTTAGCAGAAACCCTTTAGGCCAATTTTTTTAATTATCAAGTCCCCCACGCCCTCAAACAAACCAAAAAACACTCCCCCACGCGTCAAATGAAACAATATGCTGCCACTATGCCGATAAAACATTGGCCAAAATCTAAAAAGCCAAAAAAAGAGAAAAGAAACAAAGTCGAAAAAAAATATGACTACTAAAAAGTTATTAAGTCACCCTTACCCTTAAAACGCATACACAGCTCGCGAAACGACGCAATACATGGCGAATAAGCCGATAGAAACATAAGCCAAAAACCTATCAAGCCGGAAAAAAAGGAAAAGAAAAATCACAAAAAAAACAAATTTCTAAGACTAATGTAATATTACTAAGTTCCCCTCACTCTCAAAACACAGACACGCAATATGAGGCCATTAAACTGATATATTATAGGCCGAAACTTATCAAGTCGAAAGAAAAGAAAAACAAAAAAGCCAAAAAAAATGTTGTTATGAAAAACTTGATCTATAATTTCCAATAAGATTTTATGCATTTTGTGCGATCCAGAGAAGAACGTAAAAACTATATTTCTTTTGAAACCACTTGAATTTAGGCCACTAAGTCTATATGAAATAGAGTCCAGAAATGAGTCCTGTGGACAAAGTTGTTTAAGGGGAAAAAGTCTAGTGCCCGATTGCAATACCCTTGCTATCGCAAGGGTAATAAGCAATCTACTGAGTGAACCGCTTAAGCTTCGTTAAGATCGAAAATTACAGAGCAACCATAGGTTAACCTCAGTACCCGTAGAACTCCAGTATAAAACAATAGCTTTTTAATTACCATTCAAGACAATGTTTTCATTAGCTTGCTTATTTTTAACTTTGAAAACATATATTTTGAGCAAACTGCACATTTCAACACAGAGGCGAAGCATAGCTTCGCGTGAAGTCCGACACAAGCCAAAAATTTTATGTCATGGTAGCCGATCGAAAAAGAGACGAAGCCATTGCATCCATTTTTTCAAGTCGAAAAAGATACATTTATCAAAACTTTCACATGTTTATCACATTCTTGTCTAGAAACAAGTTCTTTTTGAGAGAAAACTGCCAAGTGAGACAACTGGATTTCAGATTACCTTCGCAAAAGACCTTACGAAGCAGTAACAAAGCCGACAAAACTTGAGCAGACACCCGTTTTCATTATAAACAAACTCGCGAAGAAAGCCATTTCAACCTTCCTTTGAAAACACCCACGCATAACTTTTTTCGCACATCTAACGACGCAATATGAGGTCACTGAACCAATAGAAATTAAAGTTAAGCCTTTGTAGCCAAATAGATAGAAAAAAAACGAAGAACTGAAGTTATACAAATCGTAGCTAGTAAATTTTCACATGGAAAACCTTGTTTGGGTTTCTGGATTTCATTGTGCTCATCAGTAGTTGAAGATGCTGAAAAAAAAAACTGATATTAAGCCAAATATAAGTGAGGCTACTGTGCCAGTCGGTCATATTTGGAAGTTTGACCTTGAGAAGAGCAGAAAACACTTGATTTTGGAGTGAAATTTAAATTTTTAAAATTTCGAATGGAACATGTCATGCATGATTTTCTCGCGAGAACTGAAAATCAGAAAAAGAAATCAGAACGATTAAGACACACACGCGGGAAAGTTGTCATATAAAAACGAGTGGGAAATTGCTATTCGCAATTTCCATCATAGTGAACAAGAGTAGAGCTGTCCTATCTGAAATAGAAGACAGAGTATTCCCGAGAGAGTAATTATTCGAACTGGACCAGAGTGAACCTTCGACGGAAAGGTGGACAGCTTGAGTGTCCCAATGGTCCACATAAAACTTCGTTCTTGAGTTCAAACTTACCATTACCATTCAAACTGATAAACATTGAACTTATCTAGTTATTTTAGTTAATTCTAGAGTTGCTCACCCATTTAATTACTTCCTGTGCTTGAGCGCATCAACATGTGAGTCCTTAATTTAAAATTCTAGAGTGTGTTTTATAATTGTTATGTTGAGGTAAGGCGAGTTTTAGGTTGATCCATCTGAAATGGATCAAAGTTCCACTGTCTAATAAAAAGTAACTTAACGGATTGTTCCAACCCGGTTTTTAACGGCGTTCATGTATTTTGGGTATCTAGAGACCTAAGTATGGGGACGTTTCTAATTCTAGAGTGGGGGGATATTTTAGTAGTAGCCTTTAAGCTGTAACGGGTCGTAGTCTCATGTCACAAGCGAACCGAATTGGCTCCGACTGATTTGAGGCGGAAAAACACAAGAGATAGTGTCCCTGACTCCTGAGCCAATAGTTATAGGGCCTATTTTTCTTAAGCCTCATGTGTGACTGTAGTAGACGAATGTTACATAGTGTTTTTATGGCGCTCCTGGGTGTTTACGACATCAAGACTACGGAGTCGAACCCACTTGAGACAGCTTCGGGCTGAATGCCCATTCTAGAGTACCGGCGGTACGGTTCGACAGGAACGTGCAAACCTTCCGGTTGTACCGTGATAGCTTTTTAAGAAAACTCGAGAAAATTTCCTGGTACGCTCTCCGAACGAGGCTTAGCTAACCGAGTAAAGGGGGGCAACTAGGGGGACAAAAACACGAGCAAAAAGACAAAAAGCAAAACAAAAACCAAAAAAGAATAGAAAAAGGAACAAAAACCATAAAACGAAAAAAGACAGTGACTTTGACACCAGATTAGTTGGATCAAACCTTTATATTAATTAAATAGTATACCCATACTGTTTTACAAGTTCGATCGGTTCGATCAACCTAGCAATTTAAACCAGTAAACTGAATAAAGTGCCCGAAGTGGGGCGTTGTCAAGGGTTTTCAGATAGCTTGGAACTTAGCTGGACCAATAGGAGACTTGACTGGAAGAGGTGACCAGCCGAGTGGGAAAGTGGTTCAGGGACACTTGAGCTGAACCAATAGGAGACTTGACTGGAAGAGGTGACCAGCCGAGTGGGAAAGTGGTTCAGGGACACTTGGCTGAACCAATAGGAGACTGGACTGGAACAGGTGACCAGTCGAGTGGGAAAGCAGCCAAGAAGGATTTGGCAATTCTCGAGTTCTCAAGTTGGGCAGAACGGGTATCGTTAGAATCCACATTACATTATAGGAAATAAGTGTAAAATTGGATAAGCGAAATCCCCCAGTTTTGAGGAACGTTTTTACTTGAGCAGGCCTGGAAACAGGTCTACGGTTTTCTCTTGAGAGGTTTAGCACCCGGCGCTTAAAGTAATTTTTAGGCTTAAGAAGGGGGGCTAAAAAGGGGGGAGGTTAGAAGGGGGACTGGTTAGGCTAGAGGTTGGCGGTTGTAAATTGCAAAAAGGGGGAAATTAGAGTAACTAATTAGTCGACATCGTTGACTTAGTTACATTAGAAATTAATACGCGTTGGTAATATTAGGTGGAGATCCAAAATCCAACTCGAGTTAAGGCTGGTACGCTGGTTGGTTTGGTAGGGGGGACCGGATATAGACAGCTTTTGTGATACCCCATAAGATCACTAGTGGGGGGAGGAAAACGCGTGGCAATTAGGTACCAGACATTTTTTTTTAGACGAAAGGTAGACATTGGTCACCTTTAAATTTTAGGTGGGCTCATTTTTCTGTTTTTATTATTTTTCTTACTTAAAATTTTTTGTTGCATTTTATTGAGGATTTGTGTTTGGTTTTATACGAACAGGTGATCACAAGATACCTGCGCACCTACATTGAAATAGAAACAACCAAAAAGAAGAGGGGGGTCAGCATTTGGCTTTTAAGAGAGGGTTTTTGGGAAAATTTTACTAGAGCTTGAGTGGTGGTACAAGGTACGGTGGTTCAAGAAGACCCTACAACGAGGAAGACACTCCGTGACGAGTATTGGGACAAGACCGAAGAAGTCTTGGGACAGAGCAGTCTTGGGATAGTGGTCTTGGGACAGGGTCTTGGGACAGTGGTCTTGGGACAGGGTCTTGGGACAGTGGTCTTGGGACAGGGTCTTGGGACAGTGGTCTTGGGACAGTGGTCTTGGGACAGGGTCTTGGGACAGTGGTCTTGGGACAGGGTCTTGGGACAGTGGTCTTGGGACAGTGGTCTTGGGACAGGGTCTTGGGACAGGGTCTTGGGACAGGGTCTTGGGACAGGGTCTTGGGACAGTGGTCTTGGGACAGGGTCTTGGGACAGGGGTCTTGGGACAGTGGTCTTGGGACAGGGTCTTCGGACAGTGGTCTTGGGACAGTCTTGGGACAGTGGTCTAGGGACACTAGTCTTGGGACACTAGTCTTGGGACACCAGCCTTGGGACACTGGTCTTGGGACACTACCCTTGGGACACTAGTCTTGGGACACTAGTCTTGGGACACCAGCCTTGGGACACTGGTCTTGGGACACTACCCTTGGGACACTAGTCTTGGGACAGTAGTCTTGGGACACTAGCCTTGGGACACTAGTCTTGGGACAGTAGTCTTGGGACACTGGTCTTGGGACACTACCCTTGGGACAGTAGTCTTGGGACACTAGTCTTGGAACAGTGGTCTTGGTACAAGGGTCTTAGGACACTAACGGAGAGTACTGTGATAGTGACGAATAGTCTTGGGACGGTATAGAAATTGAAGTCAAATTACAACAAGTGCGTTTTAAGACAGAATAAGACAAATCGAAATAGGTAGGGTTAAGACCAAATTAAGGAAAATTTTTCGGAGGTTTTAGAAAGAGAATTAGATAAGGTTTTTAACACGTTGTACAGAATTTGTTACCACAAAAAATATTTTTTTTACCCTTAGAATAGAATCGTGTATATAATAAAATTGTAAATAGAAGCAGTTGTAAATAGAAATAATGAGGCGGAGTAGGGTACCGGTGCTCGAAAAAAGGTCAAGTGGATCAAACACGAAATATAATTCATCGCTGCGCGGAACGACATCAACGGGCCCAAAGATAACGAAGACGAACTTTTCAGTTAACATGGTCAGCACAAGGAGTACAGCGGAGAACAGGGCGAAAGAGGGCACGGAAGGGGAGCGAGTAGAACCCACCATCGAGATTGATCTAGAGACACCCGATCAAAGTGTGGATGAAACAAGGAAGATGGCGACAGAGTCAACTCCAATGCCCAATGCAGAGGAACCGAACCAGAATCCCATAGAGTTCTCACCGATAGATGACGCGGAAAATGCAATAGGCAACACCGAAGAAACGGTGAAAGAAGACTCTCAAGTAAAGAGGACATCTTTTACGGAAAAATTGGGAATAATGTTCGGAATAAAAACAAAAGAAAACGTGACTGAAGAACCAAAAGCAGAAAGAGCACGAACGTTTGGGACAGTGAGCACGAAGACCTCAGAAGCCAATCCAAGAGAGGAACAAGCTAAAGCAGAGGCTACGGCCGAAGAGAGACCGACAGCTGACCATGAAGAGACTAACATTGAGCTGGGTGACTTGTTGGCGAAATTAAATCAGATTGACAAAAGACTTAAGCACAGTGAAGAAGACAGAGAGGTGATAAAAAAGGGGATAAGATACAACAAGCACGAGTATCTAGACAGTTATTTTAACCTAGCTAAGGCAACAGATGAGAGACTCAAGGAAATGTCAGATAAGGTAGAAGCCACCAATGAAGAACGAGAAAAGAACATCAAAACAGACATGCAGCAGTTGAAGAACCGATATGATGATGTCAACAGCCAATTAGGGAGCCTGGAAAGGAGAATGGACACAATGAGCAGGAGTCAAGCCGAGAGTTCGTGTGAAATACAGGCAAAGTTGGATGCAATCTTGAGAGGTTCTACTCCACAAGAAAGACCGGCAGCGGATCGTACGCAAGGCACCAGAGTTGACTTTGCAGAACCACAAAGGAACAAACGACAATCGACACCGTTGCCCTTAACCAGGGGTGCGATAAGCATAGCACCAACAGCTGCGAAAACAATAATGAAGAATGGAACGTCGAATACAACGACTGCTCCGGGAGATTCAACAGCTAACAGCAACACAGGACCGGATGCTATGACATGGGCCAGCACTTGGGAGATGATGAACAGGACTCTAGAGGCCTTCGCCACGAGGAACACTGACTCGAGCGACAGGAGAGAGGGAAAATCAAGAAAGACATTCAAGAAGCCAAAAGAATTCAAGGACGACTCCGATGGATGCATTGACACTTGAGTGGAAGTGATGAGATTACATCTAGAACAAGATAACTTGAGTGACGAAAGACAAGCATGTACAGCCATACTGAGCAACTTGGAAGGAACGGCATTAAAATGCGTGGTCGCAAAGAAGGAGGAAGAACGCGACACCGCGGACAAGATCTTCGAGATATTGCTGAATCGGTTCGGGTCAGGCATGAAGGGTCACCAAGCGATGATGCGATTTGAAAAGAGAAGGCAGAGGGACGACGAGTCAATAGATCGGTTCCTAGATGACCTCGAGAGCTTGAGAAGGAGGAGTGACCCAGAGGAGTCGACAAATAGACGGAACTTTAGCATTGCCTCGAAGTTCATCGATGGGGTGAAAAGTGATGACTTAAGGACAATGTTAGCAACATACTACACATTGTCGAAGGACAGCGCACCCACCCCAGAAGAAATGAGACAGAAATCAAGAGAATACATGCTGATGAAACCTAAGAAGTACTCATATTCCGAAAACAGGAACACGCAAGGGGGAAGCCAACCCCAGAGGTCATCATGGTACAAACCTAGAGATGATATGGACAAGCGCAGATCATGCGCGAACTGCGGGTCAGCGGATCATCATGTGGCTGACTGCACAACGTACAAACAAGGCATGAAGAGCCTAGGTTATGCACCGGATGAAGAGGATATGAGCCAGATGGAGGAACACGAGTACTATAACGGCTTAATCATCAAGATAGGCGCCAGATGCTTCTTCTGTAACCAGGAGGGGCACTTCAGGATGGATTGTCCCTTGTTCTGGGAAGCGGTCAAGGACCAGAATCACCCCAAACATAAGTTGGCATTAGCGGCGGTGCAGAATCAGCGGAACAGGCAAAACGAGTTTGAATCTAGGAACTTGGGGGCACCAAACACCGAATTGCCGACGAAGACAGTGAAAGCTGTGACACATGTTAGCGGTGCGTTAGAGTCCGCGGCCGGAAGCTCTCTAGAGATAAATTATGAGAAAGCGGCGACGGAAGCAATTGCCAAAGTGAAACAAGATCTGGCTGCGAAAGAAATAGAGCAACGACTAAAGTTGGAGATCGAAAGACAGAATTTTAACGAAGCATTAACCGGATCGAACTCAATACCAGAGGCTAGAACGGGCTCAATGAAGACCGGGAATTGTAACACCGTGAAAATGGTGACAGGTAAACCTTTTGGAATATCGAAAATCGGAGCAAGAATAATGTCGATAATCACAGTGGGCGGACACGAGGTAACCAGAAACTTGAGCGAGCCGAGCGACCAGACGATAATGCACATTGACGTGTATGCAGACTACTTGAGTGGAATAAGTCCACAAACGACTTCTAGAGCGCTCAGGGCACTACTCACGAGAGGGGGCAGCAAATCGGTACGTGTTGATAATAGGTACACTGAAGCTTATGGTCCACACGAGGTCATGCTAAATATAGATGGAATCAACATCTATACCAAGACGATGATAACATGCGACGAAGACCTAATTGGACAAATCTATGTAGGGAAAGAAGAATTGAAAGTAAGATCGATCGGACACTGTGCCATGCTTGAAGAAGATGCAATGCACATCGGGACGGAAGCAGACGTGACAGGGCACGTGCTAGACATAAATGGCAAAAAGACTCAGTTGCGTGGATTACTTGACACGGGAGCAGTCTTGAGCGTCATACCAATCGAAACATGGGAAAAGATGGGCTTTGACAAAGGTGACTTGATAGACTCGAGAATACGGCTGTCAGCTGCAAACAAAGGGGCCCTACGGGTGCTGGGCAGGACGCCGATAATAGCCCTCAATTTGGGGGAACGTAACCTGTGGATGAGCTTCATCGTGGTAGAAAACCTAGATGAATCTGACCAATTCATTTTGGGCAGAGACTTCATCAGGAATTTCGACGTAACGATTGATCTAAATAATGCAATGTTCAGGATACGGAACCCGGATAGGAGGTACGCAATCAAACCGGTAAATTTAATAATGGCGAATGAAAACAAAGCACCGGTATTCTTGAGTAGGAGAGTGAGGTTAAAAGCTAATGAAGCGGCAATCGTAAGCTTGAGGATGAAAAATTATAATGAACTAAGTGACAACAAGCAAGTGTGTATAGTTCCGAATCCCAATAGTCAAAGCGCTGCTGTTTTAGGAAGATCATTTTCGAAAACGAAGAGCGGCCTCTGCGTCAGTGTCTTGTTGAATACCCTTGATATACCGATCACGATACAGAGAGGGAGGAAGCTGGGATATGCTTTACCGGTTAAAACTCGATATGAAACAATTGAAAACTCAAAACAAAATGAAGTTGTTGATTGTCCCAACCACAGGGACAAAATTTGTATCTTGAGACGATTGCAGAGAATAAAAGATTCTTCAGGTCTTATCAAATCACTTAAGTCAGAAACGGACGATGGGCTTTCGAGCTGTTCGAACTTTCCAGAGCGACCCACACTAGATGAAAAGCAAACTGATAAACCGGTTCTGCCGGAGATTGAACATTTAAGGGGCAAACTGAAAGATGAACAGCTCGAAGCTATCAAGGACGTACTAGAGCGAAACGAGGAGGTCTTTTCAAGGCATAAGGCGGATATCGGGTGTTGTAATTTTGTTGAACATGAAATTGAACTTGAGGAAAACGCGGTACCACACAGGGAGGGGGCGAGGCGCATGACCCCACACAAATCGGACGCGTGTAGAAAAGAAATCGAAACGTTACTAGAGTATGACATGATAGAACCATCCAAGTCACCGTGGGCGTGTGGAGTAGTGATGGCCAAAAAGAAAGGCGACCAGTTAAGGTTTTGTTGTGACTTTCGATACCTGAACTCCGTCACGGTGAAGGATGCCTATCCCATACCTAGAATTGATGAGAGCCTCTCGAAGTTAGGTGATGCGAAATTTTTTACGACTCTTGATTTAGGCTCGGCCTTTTGGCAGGTACCATTAAGGAAGCAAGACAGGGACAAGACAGGGTTCGCCTGCGAGTTGGGTCTGTTTCAATGGAAACGGATGCCGTTTGGACTCTGCAATGCAACAGCCACGTTTCAGCGGCTGATGGCACACGCGTTGATAGGCGTGACGAAGAAGTACGGCAACCTGGTAATGTGCTACGTGGACGACGTGGTAATAGCAACGCCGACACTAGAAGACCACATCGAGAGGCTTGACGAGGTGTTCGCGTGCATGAAAAGATCGGGGCTGAAGTGTAAACCATCAAAGTGCGAGATACTCAAGGACTCGATTAAATACTTGGGAAGGATGGTAGATAAGCACGGCATCAGACCTGATCCAGACGCCGTGGAAGCAGTCCTAACCTGGAAATCACCGAAGACGGAGCACCAGCTGATGAGCTTCCTGGGTTTCGCCAACTATTATAGAGAATTCATCAAGGGCTATGCGGACAAGGTATACCCGATGCAACAACTAATGAGACATAAGGGCAAGAAGTTCACGTGGAACAACGCGGCAGAAGAGTCATTCCAGAGAATAAAGAAAGAGCTATGTGAGGCACCAGTACTGGGTATGCCGACAGAGAAGGGGATGTACGTGCTAGACACGGACGCGTCAGTAGTCGCTATTTCTGGGATTCTCCATCAAGAACAAGAATGGAATGGGAAGACAGTCTTGAGACCAATAGCATACGGGAGCAAGGTCCTAAGTGACACAGAAATGAAGTACGGAGCACCGAAAGCAGAGATGTTCGCGGTGGTCACCTTTGTCGAAAAATACAGAGCATACCTAGGCAGTGAGCCCTTCAAGCTGCGAGTCGACAACCGAGCACTAAGCTGGCTGAAAACGTACTCAATGGACCAGAGCTATATTGGGAGGTGGATAGTTCGCTTGGATGGATAGAACATGATAATTGAGCACAGAACACGAGATAAACATCAAAATGCTGACAGCTTGAGTAAGAAGACGGAGTTCTACGAGAGGCAAGAACAAAGAGAGGCGGACAGACCTGAGATCAAAGACGGCTTCTCCTTCATGGACAAAGAAACGTACGACAGTCTTCCACTCACGAGATGGCTGGACAAATCAGGCAAACCGATTGAAGATCATCCCGAATTGCCGAAAGAGCCTCTTGAAAAGACCATCTTGAAGAAAAGCAGAGGGATTCCGATAGGAATAATGCTCAAGTCCAAGATCGTGAGGGAAACACTTAAGGCAAAAGGTTATGATCTCATCCTGGTAGAGGAGGGAACGGTCCGAATAGATGAAGACTTAATGAGGTTGCTTGAGAAACTATCAGATGACAAGCCCGTGATCCAAGGGAAAGGTCAGGATGCACCGGAACTAACCATACTTCGGAGAGAAGAAACAGTGAACAATACTGACGTCTCAAAAGGAAGCATCACTGATAGCAAGGAAGTTGTGCGATCACTAGTTGAAAAAATCCCCGACAAAATTCTGGAGCAGACAAAAGTCAGGGATAAGAAAGTAACATTCAGAGAAGAAGTTGAACACCTGGGACTAGATCAAGAGTCCGGGGAGTGGTCCAGATTCATGGAAGAAGACGAAACCGGAGAAGGGAAATTGTCCGGGGAGCGTGAAGAATGGGATGAAGACTCGGATGAGAGCAGCGAAGACCAAGACAGTCTATGCATGATACTGGCGGAAGAGAAGATAAGACAGCACGACAGGGAATTACAGACGGATCCATCTTCAGGGACGTACAATCTGGAAATACAAGAGGTACGAGGTGGTGAAGAGCTCGAGAAAATAGCAGTTTCAAGAAAACCACTAAGGGAACTATCGTGCAACTCAAACGTCAGAACGAATCTGGTACCAGAAGACGACATGAAAATCGTGAAAAGGATGATATGTGTGAAGCTGAGCGATGACATCCACAACCCTGGTGAAATGAATGGACAGATCATGGCGCTAAAGGAGCACGTTAAGGCGAGATACAGGCTGTCTGACCTAATAAGGGCCCAGAAGAATGACAAAATGACAAGTAACCTCTCCAAATGGATCCATTCGGGAGTCAAGGAGAAGGGGGAACTTGAGGAAGACAGCTACAAGATCTTGAGCCAGTTCTACAAAGAAAAGAGAGATTTACTTTATCACACAGCTGAAGGGGTGGTAGCGTGCAAGAGAAGAGATGAGGAAAAAATATTACACAAACACAACCTCATCATACTACCACAACTGTACCAAACGGAAGTGCTTTTCAGATCACACGACCAGATGGGCCATCAGGGGATAGATAAAGTACAACAAAGGATACTTCACAGGTTTGACTGGCCGGGAATGAGAAAAGCTTGCGAGAGGTGGGTGAATGCCTGCCTAGCATGCCTTCAAGTAAAAGACCCAAGGAAGATGAAGTTTCCCCTCAAGTCTGTCGAGAGTTCGGAATTCAATGAAGTGGTGCAGATAGACCATCAGAAAATCTGCATGACGGAGTCGGGTTATAACCAAATACTAGTTATAATAGACCACTTCACCAAGTTGGCGGAAGCGGTTCCGTGTCAGACAGCCTCAGCAGAGGAGACATGTGATCACCTGATAACGCATTGGATATCGCGATATGGTTGTCCAATGACTTTCCAGTCAGACAACGGCAAGGCTTTTGTGGGGGACTTGACAAAAGAATTGATGAAGAGATCACACATTGCTCAAGCACACTCGACGACCTATCATCCACAGACCAATGGGTTGGTAGAGAGACAGAACAGGACACTGGTCAACATGCTCAGGGTGTACTGCTCGAGATACATGACGGACTGGGACAAATACCTGCCACAAGTAGTAGGAGCCTATAATAGTACTCAGCACTCAACGACGGGTATCAGTCCTTTCATGATGTTGACAGGCAGGGAAAGGGCAATGCCTCTAACATTCTTCTACCCGGAGTACGAGGGGAAGAGGACGTCACCTCAAGCATACGTGAAGGAAGCGATCAAAAGACAACAAGAGCTAAACGAGCTATGTCGGAGAAACACGGCGCAAGCGCAAATGAGGCAACGCAAGAAATATGACGAAAAGATACTAAGAGCAAAGCCATACGAAGTGGGCCAATACGTGTGGGTCTTCCAAAATGTCATACCGCCCAAGGGAACAAAGAAACTACTCAAGAAATGGAGAGGACCGTTCATGATTACGGAAGTACATCAACAAGGACGGTTCTATCGCTTGAGTACAGGGCGAGCAGCACATTACGAAAATCTGAAGCCTCATGTCCCGTCCCCGGAGGACTGGTGCCTACCAAAAGACATGGAAGGTCTTGAGTACCTGGTGGTGGAACCAGCGTGCGAAGTGAATGAGAAAGGCACTAGAGAGAAAAATGATGGTAATGAGAACTTGAGTTTGGACGACAACGAAAAGATAGAAGTGGAGTCGGATGCAGGTTCATTTGTAGAAGAAGACTGGAACGATCCCGAGCAAAACGAGGTACCGAAGTGGATGGAACCGGATCGACCAACACCACCGGAAACCAGGACGGGCAATCGTAAACGAACAGGTATGAGGTACAATAGGTACGGGGATGACTTCTTGATCGATAAGATACAGCCAGACAAGTTGGGCGATGAACTACTAAGCGCAGGCGAACTGGAGGCCGAAGAGGAATGGCAAGTGATTGACGATGGTGGACATTATCCGCAGGATGATTACTCGACGCCAGAATTGGAGACGGATCTCGAGCAGAGTGAAATAGAAAGGAGGGAGAACACGAACTTGAGGATTCTAGAGTGGATGCGTGATGTCAAGGACGAGAGCCGCGAAGGACAAAGCATTCAGCAAATCGATGTATCAGCAGCAAATTACATGAAGACAGAGGACCCTCTTTTCGGATGGACAGCAACAGACAGGCCACTGGACATCCCTAAGGACAATTCAGACCCGACTACATCGACGGGGACGTCGATAAATATTTTTGTCCGGGGAGTGGGGGTAGGACTTACCCACACCGAAAATTTGATGATAAAGAAGCTCAAGGAAGTGAGGGAAACAAGCGGATTGGAACTGGAGGAAGAAGAACCAGAGCCTACCATAGGAAGGAATTTCAAAACGAAATTCGAAATACCCAATGAATACTCAGAGAACATCATGATAACGGATAGCGACTTCATCCTGTCAAACAGGACCAGCGCGATCTGCATCACGGCGGACATGAGTTTCAAATCAAGATTGGAGGCTGACTTCAAAAGAGAGTACCAGAACGTAGAGTTTCTGTTTAGGCAGAGGCCAGGACTGGGAGGCATGGCAGCGCTTCCACCGTCAGTGGCACAGGTCCCGGGCAAATACCTCTGCTTCCTAGTAACGAGAGTCAACGACAGAAACACAATTGATCCCGAACACGTGATATTGGCACTGACAAGACTACGTGACTTCATGATTGAAAGAGGAATAGTGGAGGTCTCGATGCCGGTGTACGACCCAAACAGGGGCAAACTGAGCTCGAGGGAATTGTATGCTATCCTACATGTGGTCTCTGCAGAAACAGAGATAATGGTGCATCTTCACAAGAAGTACTACTTGAGCATCGCCTGAGTCGGGTACATGGAGGTATCAGGTCGGGTGTGAGGGAGGAGTCTTGAGTTAGGTACTGGGGTGCGGCGCAGGTAAAAGGATCTTAAGATGTGATTGGCATGACAATTGAATTTTAAAAGAAAGAATTGATGGTGCTAAAACATAAAATGAATCTGCATGTTCTTAAAGGAAAATCCAATCGAATTGCTTTAAGTGATATGAGAATGATAAGATTTTAACCATATGGGTAGAAAGGGGGTCTCTAGGTTGGGAACGTGACATGCTAAGTTTTAATAAGCTTTCTGTTTTCAGATCGAGTTTGAAAAACAAAGTTGAAAATCCAACTACACTCAAGCGAGAAACAAAAAGAGAGAATCTTGATTGAACACGCGATAATCCGAATCTACAGCAAGTAGTTGCAAGAGAACATTTCTAGAGAATTCTTGAATTGGGTAATACTTGAGTTGGTAAGGTAATTCTTGAGTTGGTAAGGTAATTCTTGAGCTGGTTAACATCTACCTATATACATCCCGAAGTTGCAAAAATGGCAGACCGATTCTGGAACTCCGTGCCCGCGGCTCTGAAGAAGCCCACTCTTGACGAGCTGTACAGACGCTTGAGGGACCTGGACTACACCCAGATAGACGAGAGAATGGCGGTGATGCTGAATGCGATCCTCCAGTTGGAGGACCAGGGTGAGTGCAGGGAGTCTGCGACGGAGGCTGTCTTGATGGTCGGCTACACCACCGAGGGCATATCAAATCGAGAACAGACCAGATGGTTATCTTGGAATGCGGATGGAGGAGTAAGGGGCTTTGACTTGGCAAGAAATCCTGGCCTGAGTAACAACACCGAACACGGCGCAGGAGAGTTTCCGCTACCGACGAGACCAACAGCAAGATCCACAGGCCAGAGCTCGAGTAAGGTGCCGTCGATGTCGCGAGCGCAACAGACGACAGAGGCATATCCGGATCTGGGGGTCCTAAAGAAAGAGCTTGAGAAGGCGCTGAAGGAAAAGAATAAAGCGAACCTCGATCGGGATCAGGCGAAGCTGGATAGGGAGAAGCTTCAGCTGGAGAGGGACCAGGCAGTCGACGAGCGAGATCAGACGTTGAAATTACTTGAGATGCTGAGGGCTGAACATCAGCAGGAGCTAAGGGTGCGGGAGAACGTCGCGAATCGTGATCAACTAAAGTCGGAGTTGGAAAGGATAGAACAGCGACAACGCGAGCTTGACGCACAAAAGGGAGCCAGGTCTAACGAACGAGTGGTGACAAGCTCGAGGCCGGAGTCGCGCATGGAGGTGGATGAAGCTCCCAGGGCTAGAGGACGGTTCAACCTTGACCGCGAGGCCAGGGAACACATGAGTGAAGGCTTGGAGGTCTGGATACCGAATGACGTGACGCCTTCCTTGCGCAACCTAGAGACCCAACCTGTACGCCCTCTGATGGATGTGGTATTACCCGGATATACCCCAACCTCGACCTCGAGTGGCAGCCAGGTGAGTGGCGCCTCATCGCGCCTGAAGGAGCTGGGCGAGAAATTGCAGCAGCAGAGTCGTGAAAGATCGACAAGGCCAGAGCTTCCCCCAACTTGGAGGGAACAGCCGGTCAGAAACGTCGTGATCGCGAGCTATAAGAAGAATACAGAAGGGAACTACCACAGGCACAATCGGCTGGACTGGAGTGCGGAACAGGGAACCAGGAGGGACTGCTTCCATGACGCAGCCTGGGTGGAGTATCTAGCGCCACCTCGTGTGCCAGAGGGTGCGGTTCACCTAATTATAGGGGATAGCCTGGTGCGGGTGTTGACCCAGATACGGTCCCATTGGCAAACAGGAGTCTTGAGTTTCGCTGGAGCTGCCACGCCACAGATGTTGGCAACCCTGGACATGCTAGGGATGACCAAAGTTTACACAGTGACCCTGATGGTTGGGACCAACGACGTGTCAAGGGGAAAAGCGAGGAAAATAACGAGGCTGTGCGACAAGATGAGCTGCCTTCTTGAGGAACTAAGGATCCAGATGGACCCCATCCTGCTGACGGTATGCACGGTCCCCTACAACATGACGTTTGATCAGCACGCCCTAGAGATGAACCAGAAGGTGCGGAGCCTGAACAAGGCGATCCGAGACATACACCGAAAGAGTGTGCTTCCTCTCAGGCTGCTGGACATAGCTGAACGCATGGAGAACAAGGGATTCCCTGAAGACACCTCGAAAGATGGAATCCATTTCGATAGGCCAAGGGGAGCGGAGTGGCTGAACGACGTCTTCCAGGAACATATAAACACGCTAGAAGCGGACCTGCTGGAGACAGCCCAATTCACTTTAGGACCACCTCCCAACCCACCATTCCTTGCCTCGAGGGCCTTGGCTGGTCGCTTGGGAGCGAGAGTTGATACTAGGGACAGTTCAAGGAGCAATCAGACCCGATTGCAGAGTGCCACACCAATGGAGTCGGAGGAGGTAGAGTCATCAACACCTCCGGGCTCGGCGATGTCCTCTGTGGTGGTGGCAGATGGCAGGAGAGAAAAGAAGTCTATGGAGACTGCCCGCTTGAGATATCCTGAGAAGGTGAAGGAACTGGATCTAGAGAGTTTGGAATGCAGACGAGAGTTGGCGGAAACCCTGGGGATCGAACGAGTGTCGCACGAGGATTTGAATAGACATCATTGCATAGACTGGTTGAAGGCTCATGAGGCGCACTTCTCGAGGGCGAAGTTGATGGAGACCACAGACCTGACGGGAATTCCCACAAAAACGATCATGGGACCCATTAATTACAGACCTCTCAAGCTGCTGGGGAGTCCGGGACTTATAGCAGAACCTCCCAAGCACCGAACCAGCATCGCCAGAATCAGGTTGGCAACCCCGGCACAGTTGAAGGTGGTAGACAAGCTACTCAATCCGGGAGGAACGGGATTGCCAGACGCCGCTTACGAAGGCTCGAAATTGGCGGAAGATCCCAGGTATGGGAAGCCCTGTGGTGGCACCCAACTGGCCAAAACTCTGGCAGTTTACGATAGAACAGATCCAGCTGCGGCAAGAGTAGTCATTGTGGCGGGATCGGACTTCGAAGGAACGTCTCCCAAGTTGTTCTGGCCGGAGACTCTGGTATACTCCTTGCCAGGAGCCGAATTGAATCAGATGTTGACTCTAGTGGTGGCAATAAAGTCGGAGATGCCCTGTGAACCTGAGCTGCTATTGTTTGCAGGAATGAATGACCACCTGCATGCGATGGGACTTCTTGAGCAATTGAAGGGCAAGGAGGTTCCGACATCAAGGAAGATATGGGAGGCCATTCAGGCGTTATTTGCGGCGATGAATGAGGTACAAGAGAACGTAGCCTCAAGATTTGGGTCCAAGACAAAGGTGGTGTTTACCACATCCCCAGGATACGCAAGCATGCCACCCGCCCTACAATTCGTGTACGCGGTCTTGATCTTGATAGCAGAAGGGAGTGAATGGCGGATTCTGATGGCAGCCCCCAATCGAGAGCTGGAGCCAGTGAACTTGAGACTTTACAAATCAGAATTACCAGCGGCATGGGCTGACATATCTCATGCGCTGAGGGGCTTTTACGGACTAGCCGACGTCTTGATTGTGTTGGATGAGGTACTCTTGCTAGAGATATCGAACTTTGCTAGACAACTCAAGTTCAGCCCAGTCATCGGGGACGATCACACGGCGATAAACCAGTTGACGGCCAGCCTGTGGTTCCGGTTTATGGAGGTGAAAGTCGCAAATTCCACCAGCAAGTCTAGAGGTCCCAGCAACGAGAGGAGAAATGTGGTCGAGACGGAGAAACAGTTAGAATCGATGAAATATCGCTTGACTCAAGAGAATGGCTGGTGGCCATTCCTGACACCAAGGCTGGAGAACGTCACGAATAAAACGAGGGAAGAAGCACCACTCCTCGTGAAACAAATCTGGAGTTTCCTAGAGAAGCAACTGGAGCTGGCCGAGGTAAGAGACATGACGGTGGCTAGATTTGTCTCGGCCGCCAATGAAGTGACAATCGCAGGGTTCTGGAGAGAGCACGCCAAAGGCGAATTGAAGACTCGGAGGGATTACGAGATTCTCAAGTTCTTGAGTCCTTGCTGGGAGAAGGAATTCTTGGCAGGAGTATTCGGTACCACGGCGACTATCTTTGGAGCCTTCGTGCAGGAGATACTGGGCATGCCCATCAGCCTGCTCTTGGCCCTGTATTTGGTCTACCCCAGGTACTTGTTCAACATGGGCCCAGCATACATGTTTAGTCGAGGAGTGGAGACACTTCGAGTTGATGGGTATCTGGCGCTAGTACTCTTGACCCATGGGGAATTGGTGTCGTTTCATCGGTTAATGGAATATGGAGAACCTCTGTCTATGGGGAGAGTCCACACGAGTATTGAAACCAGCTCCTACAAGTGTGCCGCAGGGTTGAAGACACTGCTGGTGCAATACCTCATGATGCAGAATCGATACATGACGGGTGAAGATGAGAACCCAACCTCGAGAGAAGAATGGGAGAAGGCGAACAGAGGGATGCCTCTGTTGACGGACCTGTGCCTGGCAATGAGGTCGGACCCAATGGGGATAATCCGAGGTCTGGAGGAGGTGGTGACCTGCATCTATGGTCCAGCAGTGACGTACGCGTTTCCAGATCCCCTGGTGATAACGTATCGTCACTCGGTGACGCACTTGAGTCTCATCAGTGTACTGGATGGTACAGCGCTGAATTGGTGTCAGCAGGAGGTGCTCAGGGCGCGAATGAGCAACACGGTACTCTTTGGAAAGGTGAAAGATGCCGAGCTGATAGTGTGCAACTTCAGGGGTCAAATGCAATGTAGAATGGGAGGCAAGCGAGAGGGTCCCATTGAAATGTATCCCAAATTCTGGAACTTGAACCCATTGACGGCGGACGGACGAGAAATCTTGAGAATTCCTGCCTGGAAGGAGTGCTTCGCACTGGTGAAGAGGGAGCTGGAGACCATAATGGAGAAAGAAATCCTCCCGGCCACCATGCCTGAGTTCCCAATAGTCAGGAGGATGACCTTAGGAATGAATAGTCCCTTGGTAGTTCCCTCCATAATGGCGAGGATGACGGCGGAGGAAATGCAGAAGGATTTCACTGATGGCTGGGACCCCCTGTTCATTGGCTACACGGCGGCGGTCTACTTCCATACCAGCGAGATGAAGGTAAACTCGTGGACGACGCAAGCAAAAAAGAGTAGAGGTTCGCAGCCCCCAGGGTATGAGGTGAGGAAGGTCTTGAGAACTCTTGAGAAGGAGGGACTTGAGAACATGTTGCCCATATGGGATGATGGCAGGATGATCGTGATGGAGGGGCACGTCGCACTGGTGGACGACATGAAATTTGCCACGAGAAAATATAAGGCGCCCTATGGCTTGGAACAGGTGGAAATAAGACAGGAAGGAACAGAACTAGATGCAGCAGGTCAACTGCACGTAGCACTGACGGAATACAAAAAGCTGGATCCTGCGACACCATCACCACTGTCCGTGGACACACCTGGAGACAAGAGGAGCGGACCCGTCGAGGACCGATTTAAGAAAATTCTCGAGAGAAGGAGACATGAGTCAGAAGAAGAGAGTATGGATGAAACTCTCAGTGAAGCTGGTGAAGACATGGAAGTGGGGAATACGCCTGAACCAGGGCCATCAGGGGAGGAGCTCACCACTCAAGAGCTGTTGAAAGATTTGAGCGAGGAGAATTGGGCAGATACTGCCACACCACCCCTGATTCCGTCTCCGCGGAAGAACCTAGAGTTGCCATTGGCAGGTGAGACCTTCAATATGGGGATATTACTCTTGAGCTCGGAGGAAAGGGAGAAGAACACGTTCGAAGGGAACAGGGACATATTCTTGGGATCTCTCGAGGATGACGCTTGGCAGGAGTTCCTGGAGGAATTCAATCGAGAAGTGGGCAGCGAGACGACGCTGGACAAGTTCAAGAAGGAACTGTGGGACGCAGTAGTGAGATTCGGGGAACCGCTCCTGATAGGAACGGGCCTGGATGAGAAAGCAAGAAAAGAGCTGCTGAACAAGCTAGTGGAGATGAGGAACGCACGATCGAAGACTAGAAAAGAGAAATGTGAGGACAGCTCTACTCTGAAACAAAAAACTGTGGATAAAATGGTTGATGATATAAAAAGGGATAAGGTTGGGACTAGTAATATGATTAAAAGTACTAATATCCTTAAGGCTCGAGCAGGGGGGAGGCAAGAGTTGGAAGGAGTGGATGGAGAGGTCGAATCAATGATGATAGCCACAACACCCTCGAGCAGAGATGTGAAGACTCGCAAGAGGAAGAGAGAAGTGGAAGGATGGGGTAGTCCTTCAGTGGATGCTGTTTCGGAAGGAAACTTGAGAGAGACGGCGCCCATCGTTTTGGCCCGATGCAAGACGGCGGCATACAAGAATAGCTCGGAGCTCAGGAAACCACTTGAAGTAGAAGAGGAAATAGAGGTTTCCACCAGTTCGACGTCAGAAGAAGACTTCAAGCCTCAGAAGGTAAACGTGAAGAGAGGTTCAACGAACGGACAGGTAGGGGAAGTGGAGATCGGCAAAGAATGGATCTCGAAGGCACATCAGGACATGGGCAAACAAGTGACGAGTGATCCATTGGAGAGGAACAAGACGAGGAACACTTCCCGGACGTGGTGGGTGGCCCTCGAAACATTGAAGGAAATGGAGGACTGCTTGAAGAAGTTGGACAGTGGAATAGCTCGCAGGCGACGCAATTGGGCCACCCAGCAAAAAGCCGAGGTTAATAAGATAGAGATGGCAAGTCATCTGAAGAGGTCCTGGCAGAGATGTTGAAGGATCATTTTGAAGAGGCGATGAGAACATCCTCATCAGCACCGCCACTAATGGCGAATCCCTTCGTTAGAACTGCGGGACAATTAATGTTCACCTGGAGTCTGGTGGGAATAGAGTTGGAGACATTGACCTCGTATGACAGGCTGAAGTTGGGAAGCAAGAAGCTAGAGGTGTATCAGGCACTGATGCAACACGTGGCCAGGGACAATTCAGGCTTGAGCCTGGCTAGAAGAAAAGATGCCACATGTTTCTTGAGATGGACAATGTCAATGATGTCTGATAGCACCATCCTGGCATGCCACCAGAGAGCAAGTGGAAGTAAAACCATGGAGAGAAGAGTCTCAACGATCATCTTGAACGTATATCAGAGTACAGGAATAGAGAAAGAAGATGGTTCCAGACTATCCTTAGAGAACCATCGAAAGCTGGACGAGGTACGGAGGTTCTCTAATAAGAAGTTCGAGGAAGAAAATGATGTTCACCGTAACCTGGCCTCGTCAGAACAGTACTCGAGACTCAGTGAGAAGGGGGAATACCAATATGTGTCTGGAGTGATGGGAATAGCCTACAATCCCTTCTTAGACTCGGAAGCTGGAGGAGCCCACAGAAACCATGAGGTAGCGGAGCTACTGAAGTTTTGGACAGAAAGAATAATGGAGATAGACGCGGTGGAGAAAGAGGGGCCGAGCCTGGGCCTGATTCTTGAGAAAACACCAGAGGTGATAAGCATACCGCGCTCAAACAAGAGAGTTGAAGTGAACATGGGCGGTGGAGATGGCTTGTTAACCACGAACTTGGGAGTGATATGGAAGCTACTAAGACCCTCCTGGTGTCCACATCCCCATGCGAGTCTAATCGAGGAAACCACCGAGCGAGTGAGGTTAGCACCAACGGAAGATGAAGATCTGGCGAAGTTGAGTGTGCTACATAAGCTAATCTCACCCCAGATGCAAGAGCCAAGCGAAAGGACGAGCGACCCCGGGTCAGCAAAGAAATTGGAGCCGGGTAGCTGTCTGGATTCGACGTGTGGGAACGGAGAGCACATCTGCGATGGACGGTCATGCGTCAGAATACTGTCGTTTCAAAAAGAAGACCTGGTCTGTTGGTTCGAAGACATCACAGAAAGGGAGAAAAGTGAAGTGCAAATAATAGCGGAATGTTACGCGAGAACCACGGTGAATATAGCGACAGCTCTCGGATTCTTCTCGAGAATGTGTGGTCTGCAGGCACTGGAGAGACTGGAGTCTGAACATCATTTAGTGACGGCGTTGAGCGTAGAATCATGGCCCGGGGTGTTGCAGGTGACTCAAAAACACATCCGGAGCTGGAAAGTTGGTCTTGAGGCGGAAATGGGATTTCCCCTGAGCGAAGCTTATGGCTTGCCATTGAACGCGAAATCGCTGATAGGGTCAATGATGGCCAACTTGTGCGGAAGTCACTACCCGCTACACATGGCGATGGTGGAAGTGTCCAGCCAGAGAATACTGGTGGACAAGGCCTTCTCAGTGCCCAAGTGCGTGAGGTTGGCTCGGATGTCGCATCACTCGCACAAGTTGTTGAGAAAAATCAAAGGGACAGTACCAAAAGAATTGAGAGATGACTTAAGCGAAATCTGGGGAGAAGATCTTCTGAAGTTGGAAAGAGAAACCACAAGCGATCACGAGAGACAAAACGTGATCGGGAAACCTGTGGGAAGTACTCCGAACCTGGAAGACAACGACACGATGCACGAGAAAATGATGGAGCTTGAGCCTCTCTTGGAAGCCTCAGGGGAGCGTAATCTCAGGAGCATTGAGATCTCTCATGGGGAATGCCCATGCCACTGTTTGGCACAAACGGTGTGGTATCCAGATCACAAGAACCTTTGCCTGGTGTGGGATGTGGAAGAGATTCGGTCGATCGGACTACCGGATCACCGGCAGAAGGTGACGCTCTTAGTAGTGAGTACGATGTTAGCTCTGAGATGGATAGAAGAGAATATAACGAAGTATCGGGAGGCGACGACGCCAACGGCTGAGTCAATATACGCGATAGACTACAGCAGGAGACTCGAGTTGTTTGAGACTGCGCGCAAAGTATTCGCCATACCGACGGAAGTCAGGCACGTATGGAGTCGCTTGAGGTACTTTCCATGTTTTCGGGCGACACTGACGTCTTGGTTGTACAGGGCAACGAAAGATCACATGAGAAAACATCAAAAGGAGTATCGACAGTTCCAGGCCGAGATTGGGCCGGAAGCTTTCAAGAGACCCCTGCTAACCCATCGTAATGCGATCACGACGGGATGGAAGAGAGTGGGTAAGATGTCTAGAGACAATACCAAAGCGAGGGAGTCGATACTAGAGGAAGACCTGGCGAAGAACGTGAGCTTGAGCCTGCACAACTCCTTTTGCTTGAACCGAGAAGCTAGGGTGAAGGCACTACCCAACCAAGCAAAGAGATTGCAGGAGCAGAGAGAATGGATGCGATCCTATGAACAGCTGAAGGCTTGGGAGGAGATTGTGATTAGTTCCGATGATGAAGAGGAACTGTTGAGACAGTTTGCCGCATCTAGCACTTCAGGATGCAGTACCTCCAAGGCGAAGAGTACGAGATGAATGGGCAAATCGGATGGATCTTGAGTCTTGAGAGGGAAAGGGGGCTTGAGTGTGAATCCGAGTGAAACTTGGATTCACGAAAAAGAAATTTTAACAAAGCAAATATTGTTACTAATATACTATATCTATTATATAAATCGAAATGCTGCATGACAATTTCCTGATTGAATAGGACAAAAGAGATTTTAAAATGATTGGCTTGAAGAGCGAAAATTCAAGGGTGCAGGTGTGTGCAGATTTTGATTGCTGTTTAGCAATAGTGTGAAAATTTTACATGGCTGTGAATTTTGGGGTGTAGATAAGCTTAAGTCTGCTGCAAACTTCTGTAAATGACCACTGGCACTGTATCTTGAGCAACACTCGGTTTTCTGGGACTCACTGGCAGAAGACAGCACGCGATGAGGACATCGATCTCGAGTCCGGGGAGTATGTGCCAGTCGGTCATATTTGGAAGTTTGACCTTGAGAAGAGCAGAAAACACTTGATTTTGGAGTGAAATTTAAATTTTTAAAATTTCGAATGGAACATGTCATGCATGATTTTCTCGCGAGAACTGAAAATCAGAAAAAGAAATCAGAACGATTAAGACACACACGCGGGAAAGTTGTCATATAAAAACGAGTGGGAAATTGCTATTCGCAATTTCCATCATAGTGAACAAGAGTAGAGCTGTCCTATCTGAAATAGAAGACAGAGTATTCCCGAGAGAGTAATTATTCGAACTGGACCAGAGTGAACCTTCGACGGAAAGGTGGACAGCTTGAGTGTCCCAATGGTCCACATAAAACTTCGTTCTTGAGTTCAAACTTACCATTACCATTCAAACTGATAAACATTGAACTTATCTAGTTATTTTAGTTAATTCTAGAGTTGCTCACCCATTTAATTACTTCCTGTGCTTGAGCGCATCAACATGTGAGTCCTTAATTTAAAATTCTAGAGTGTGTTTTATAATTGTTATGTTGAGGTAAGGCGAGTTTTAGGTTGATCCATCTGAAATGGATCAAAGTTCCACTGTCTAATAAAAAGTAACTTAACGGATTGTTCCAACCCGGTTTTTAACGGCGTTCATGTATTTTGGGTATCTAGAGACCTAAGTATGGGGACGTTTCTAATTCTAGAGTGGGGGGATATTTTAGTAGTAGCCTTTAAGCTGTAACGGGTCGTAGTCTCATGTCACAAGCGAACCGAATTGGCTCCGACTGATTTGAGGCGGAAAAACACAAGAGATAGTGTCCCTGACTCCTGAGCCAATAGTTATAGGGCCTATTTTTCTTAAGCCTCATGTGTGACTGTAGTAGACGAATGTTACATACCTTTGGTTCTTCAATTTCCTTCTTCCTAGCAGGAGGAGATTTCTCCGCTTTCTCTGGGCCTTCGCCTTCTCTGTCTTCTTCATCGGTCTCGATGATTTTCTTCTTGGTCCCAGCTACTTTCACCAATTTCACAGGAGAAGCCTCGCTTTCTTCGTTCATATCTTCTTCATCGTCCATACTCGCATCATCCATGTCATTGAAAAACATGGTACTCTGAGTTCCCATGACGTACACTGGACCATTTCCTTTTTTGAGAACAAGCTTGAAGTCTTCGGAGGTTTTCAGCTGGATTTGAATAGTGTCCGTCACTCCTGGTGTAACAGACTAACATTGTAAAGACATGCTTCATAAATATTGGTTACTATGAAACGATTGCCTCACCCACCTTTCTGCAGGACACAAAAAACACAGCTGACATCTTCTCCATCAACGTCCGTATGCTCTATGTTTACAACATTCAGCTCATTTTCTTTGCTGCTATCACCAAGGAAAACATTACTGAAGCTTAAAATGCGATCATCTTCGTCGTCACGTGCCCATTGTTTAACTTTGTTGGCCTTGTCAAGAGTCGCACTCCAGAGATAAAATGTTTCCATTGCACTGGATATCAAACTCACTTAAATATGAAAACAAACAGTGTTGCATCGAGCTTTTCATGTACGCTAGCAGGAAGACCATTTAAAAACGAGAAAGAATGTTAGTCGTTCCAACCGTAACACACGGCGAGAGAAAAAAGCGCTTAACGCCATTGGCTCAAAGCTAGAAAACAAATTGTGCCATTCTGCCAGACTGGCACAGCACAACCTTCCGGCAGAACACGAAAGAACAATAAAAGGCCTTAACAACGAAAAAGTGCTGCGAAGGAGGGTCAAAATATTTGAGAAATTTTCTATTGGAGGTCCTTCGTAGCTTCTAGGGCGCGAGATCGTTCCTCCAAGAACTTCTTCAACTGTTTGATTTTTGGCACGTCACTTCCCGCGCAGGAAAGTTCCCATTGTCTTCTAGTTTCAGGATCTAATTTCTTGGCCAAAACGTGAACCCAGATCAAATCGCATTGATCAATTTTTAGTCCAAGTCCTGTCAGTGCCATCGTGTTTTCCGTGTAGGTGTTAATCAAGCGACGTATTGCAGCGGATGACTCATGCTTCATTGGAGTGAATTCAAAAATTGCTTCCAAGTGAGCGTGTGAGATCATCTTGACATCAGCTTATCGATCCTTTAGAAGTTCCCTTGCGACTGAGTAGTTCGCGTTTGTAGTAGGCAAGTGGGATAGCAAACGAAACGGTTCATCCTTGAGGGCACCCTTTAGGTATTTCTGAACATCAGACAGCGATGCATTTGAGTGAACTGCTCCATCAAAGGAATCTAAGAAAGGTAGCCATTGATCATACCTTCCGCTAAATGCTGGCGAATTCAGTTTCGGCAACTTCAGCCAAGTATCTTGGTTTCGGCCAGCACCACGTTGGGAAGTGGATTTGTAGGATCCTGTTCCGCTTGCGCTGTCGTCATCTTTGACCGATTCAGTTGAATATTTTCCTCGGTCATCTAAAATAGTTGTGATCATTTCCATCAAACAATCTACTTGAAGGTAGATTTTCTCAGCTTCTTCCAATTCAACTTCAAGTGCATCTTCATCGTCGTTTAGAACATTTGAAATTTGCTGACTAAGCTCTTCTAGGTCCTTTTTCTTTCGTTCGCACATCGTCAGATTGGCCTTGAGAGTTCCAATTTCCTTGTAGATTAGAGCAGATGCCTCTTTGTTGAAGATTGCTGAGACGGCATTTTCCGATCGGGTAATGACACCGATGTTAGCACTTCTTGATCGCTTCAAAGCAGGAAGAGTGAGCGTCACGTTGCTCATGTCACTAGCAGGTGATGACATTTTTAACTTTTCTCTTTGTTTCTAATCTTTGGTTCGTTCGTGAGTCGCGTTGCACCAAAAATGTTGTGCAGCAGAAGTTGGGAAACGAAAAATCACCAATCCGACTGAATAAAACTAGTGATTCGCAAAGAGTGTAAATTATTTCATGAGTTATAGATAGACGTCAATTGATTTTTGTTAAATGCGGTTTTAAATAAGTAAATCAGTTCAATCGTAGATTTAGTTCAAGTAGAAAGCTGAGATGTCTTTTTTAGGCTTCAACATTCCGCCT
>NW_026971405.1:0-12104 GCF_963678635.1 Symsagittifera roscoffensis | reverse complement strand
AACCCAAATTTAAAAATTTCTGAAATCCCTAACGAAAAATTAGACACAATATTGAGTCTCAATGCATAATATTTCAACAAGCAGCATGGAAAACGCTCTACTCCATAAACAAATTCAAAGGTCCTAGCTTTAATCAATTGGAATTTTATACAAGCAAACTTATTCAATTAGTCTTCTTTTTTGAGAAGTAGTAATTTTACAAATTTTTTTACAAATCACTGCAAACGCGTCTACTCATTAGGTTAAAGTTTTTGCTTTAATCAAGTTGTTAACAAAAGAAAGATTACTTAAATCCGCTAAGATTGCGGTCACTTTGGCAGGTTGAAAATTCGTGTCTGAATTTTCCTTGTTTTTTTTTCACCATAGTTCGAGCTCAATTCTTGCTTGCGTTGGTTTTTCCATCACTTCGTTCCTTCGAGAAAAAATTTGAAAAAAAGATCAATTTGACTCACTGCAGAAGTGTTGCTCAATTGTGGACATTGAAAAAAAAACCGATGAATTTCTTAAAAATTTCCTGTTTTTTTTCATCGAATTTCTTTTTTTTGGAAACTTTTGCTGAATAACTTCTACAATATTTTTCATTTTTTTCTTTTAATTAAAATCCTGTGATGCTTGAGGAAAAAATTTGTTTTTTTTTGTAAAGTGCCTAGCTTACATTTGGCCATCTTGTGAATGGTGCCAATTTTTTTTCAAGAAGAAAGATTAGTGCTGGAATGTGTGTTTTATAACGAAAAAATAAATTATCTAATCTAATTGTGTACACACTAGAAAAAATCGATTTCAAAACTTCAAATCTTTTTTGTTGCAACCTTACAGGAGTATCTCTAAAACACTCACGATTTCCAACTCCTCAAGTTTTTTTTTAAATTATCAATATTTTTACCTAAATCATCACTCTGATAGAAACATAAATTTACTTATAGTTTCATCTAATTGCTTAAACTGAAGAGTTTATACGTTTGATTCTTTTAAATCTAAAGTGCTCAAATTTCAAATGCTCCTTTTCTCGAATTAATCAGAAAGAATTTCAATTTGGATAAAAGTCAACTTAATTCGTTTATGGTTTGTGCTTGGTCTACCCCCTTCGAAAACAATTCTTGCCGGTTTTTGAAATAGATAAAAAAAATGGCTCAAATGTCAACTAGCTTGCCAGTTTGATTTGGCAGAAAATATTTCAAAGAAATAAATAAAAGAAATTTGTCGAAATTGCAATTTTTCTCTGACCGAAGTGGAGCATGGTAGGAAAACTATAGCAGCATGACAGTTCGGCACTCAATTTACTTTTCATCTATACTCTGAAATCATCAACACCATTTGCATTATGAATAGTTTTGTTATTATTTGATAGCGACACGAAGGGTCGAATAGGTTGTTAATTTCAACAGAATAAGGCTTTCAAGAAATATTGAATCCATTTCAGTTACTAAACGAATGAACAAAACAAAAAAATCTATATTCAATTTTTATGCTACTACCTGTTTCGATTTAACAAAAAAAATTGAATGTTAAATATCAAACGATTACTGACTTGAAAATCATTTGAGTTTCAATTCAGGGAAATAGCAAGTTTATCCGTGTCTGAAAAAGCCAGTATGCTCGAGATTAAAAGCAATGCAGCTAGCTGACTGAAAAGTAAACTTTTCATAAAGCAAAAACATTTTCAGGTTTCTGCAGATTAGTAGCTATTAACTTTGCTTCGATCGAGACACCTGTTTATACCAAATTAGAACGTTTTCTGGTACTTGCTTAGATTATTTAAAAAATCAAAATCAAAATTTTACATTCTCATTAGTAAAATCTGATTCAAAAATTTCAAATTTCTGTTATTTGAATCAGATTTTCAACGGCCTAAAATAAATCTTTTTCGCTTAATGTTAGACTAAAAAAGTGTGTGTAAAAAAATTCAAAGTCTCAAGAATACAAAGTTAATCCCCATTTTCAATGTTCGGAGCAACAAATTAATTTTCCAATTTTCTCTGATTTTTATCCCGATGGAAATTTTCAGCGGCAATTGTTCAGATGGTTGAAAAATATGTTTTTGTTTCACTTGAGAGCGTTCTTAGTGAAGATAATAGCGGAAACAGTATGACAATCCTATTTTTCAACATAATAATAGATTCATTTGATTTATTAGACTAAAAAAAGTATGTAAAAAGTTCAAAGTCACAAGAATACAAAGTTGTTCCCCATTTGCAATGGTCGGAACAACAAGTTAATTTTCCAATTTTCTCTGATTTTTATCCCGAAGAAAATTTCCAGCGGCAGTTTTTTAGATGGTTGAAAACTATGTTTTTGTGTCTCTTGAGAGCGTTCTTAGTGAAAATAATAGCAAAAACAGTATGAGAATCATATTTTTCAACATAATAATAAATCATTGAATTAATTTTTGTAATAAGTTTTCTAAATTATGGATGTTAAGAACGAAAACAAGATGATTTTTTTTTGCTTGACTGAAAAATCAGCTCAATCGTCTTCTCTATTAGAGTTTTATTTTAACAAGAGTGCTCCTATGAGGACAAAATGCGATCACTGCGACTGTTTTTACTTGTTTTAGGCTTAAAATATCAATCATTATGAATTCAAGTCGAATTTGAGTTTTTTTCAAAAATTATTTTTACCAATGATTTAGCCTCATTTCAATTTGAAACGACTTTGTGCTGCTAGATAACTTTAGTGTTCTAAGCCTGATAGGAACAAGTCAGTTCTATTTCGGATCATTTTGGATCTTTCTGCATCGTTAAAACTTTTTGAAGATCTTAAGTAGTTTTCAAGCGTCCTTTAAAAATGGTTTAAGTGAGAATAGTTAAGTTTTGTCACTCCTATTGAGCTTGACACATAATTTGCTAGACACTTTTTAAATCGCAAAGACAAACGCTGAAAACGCATTCATTATTTTGGTCCCAATTTTTCCATTTTCTGAGATAAGTGTTTTTCGAACATTTTGCACCTCGTTGAATAAAAACTTCCGCATCAAAAAATTCTTTCAATTATTGCAATATCAGCTGCAATGATTCTTTTCTTGAACATATTGCGCCTTTTATATGCCACTGTGAAGAGATATCCAGATCGCTACAAAACTATCTGGAACTAGGCAGAATGCTGCACGTGAGTTTTCAGATTCTGTTTTAGACAATTTATACGACGAATTTTTCACTCCTAAAATACCTAGCATTGAGGACCATTTTGGAAAATATTTACTTAGAACTTCGACAAAATTTTTTGTTGAAATTTGATGTCATCGCCAGACAGAAAATGGTCTTAGCTACCCTCTCTGAAAGTCTCAATTTTTAATTTGTAGAACTTTAATTTGTTTATTTTTCCATATCTCATCATCCGCATTAAGTTATCTGTAGGAGTAAATTATTTGTCAATCAAACGGCCTAAAAACTTTGTTATTGCGACTTGAAACAATTCATCAAGAAAAACGGAAATAATTTTTCATCGTGAAAGTTTTACATGAATCGGTTGCTACATACTTTTCGACACGGGTTGAAAAATTTAATGCAGATGAGAAAAAGTGGCATTTTCAGACGCGGATTACAAAAATTACTCATTGAACCAAACTTGTGAATAAAGGGTAGCTATTGGTCGACTTAAAGTTTTGCTAAAAACCAAAGTAAATTTTGTCCAAAATGCACATCGGAATACAAAGAATATGAAAAAGTGATAGCTTTAGCCTGCGCTTAGTTCTCTCCACTGGTGTTTTAAATCTTTTTTCATATGTTTGGTTTTTCAAACAAGCAAATAATCAATGCAGAAAACACTCACGCTTTTTTTAATTTATTTTTTTTTATTTGAAAAAACGAGTGCGTTCCTGAAACTATTTATCGATAATTTCACAGATGACGCTCACATCCTTTGTTCAAAAAAAACAATCCTAAGAACGAAAACACAATCACACGCGTACCGGTTTTTTATTATTGACACTCTTTTTCCAGTAAGGCCTCAGATGTTTTAAGAGTTCTTAGAACGGATTTAAACAGAAAACAATAATTCAAATGGAATAGAAAAAAAGCGAATCGTAGCCTTTTGCTAATTAAATACGTTGCCGGGGTTTTGAAATAGATAAAAAATGGCTAATATGTCAAATTGGTTGCCAGTTTGATATGGCAGAAAAAAATTCATAGAAAACAAATATAAGAAGTTTGTCGTATCTGCAATTTTTCTCTGATCGAAGTGGAGCATGATAGGAAAACTATAGCAGCATGACAATTCGGCACTCAATTTACTTTTCATCTATACTCTGCAATCATGAACACCATTTGCAGTATGAATGATATTGCTGTTTTTGCTAGCATCCCAAATGCCCGGAAAGGTTGTTAAGTTTAACAAAATAAGGCTTTCAAAGAAAAAATGATTCAATTTAATTTACTGTACGAGTGAATAAACTAAAGTGCAAACTCAAGTTTTTATTCATTATAAAACCTGTTTTCAATTTTTTGCTGCTAATCATTTCGATTCAAATTTTTTTTAAATTGAAAAGATCAAAAGATTACTCACTTTTAAATTCTTCGAGTTTCAGTTCAGGGACATATCAAGTTTCTCCGTGTCTGTTAATGCCAGTATGCTCGAGAAAAAAAAGCATGCAGCTATCTGACTGAAAAAAAAAACTTTTATAAAGCAAAATCATTTTCAGGTTTCTGCAGAGTAGTAGCAATTAACTTTGCTTTGATTGAGACAATTGTTAATACCAAATCAAAAAACAAACAGAATGTTCTTTGGTACAAAAAATTTGAAAACAAAATCAAACACTCCTTTCATTTCTAAAAAATCACTTTTGAGAAAACTTTTATTTAGAGCTGTAAGTTTCACTTTTTCATATATTTTTTTTTGTAAAACTGTGCTCGAAAACTTACTAAGTTAACAAATAATCAATGTCAAAATCAAATTTGTACGGGCTCGTTGGTAATGTTTGTGTCAAATCTTTCAAATTGTTGTTATTTTAATCAGATTTTCAACGGCCCAAAAATAACTTTTTTGCAAACGATTTTTGATCGAACAGTTTCTGTTATTGTCAAACTTGATGTTTTCACGCGCATTTTGAAAGGACTTTACGTTTGAAGACATTCTCAAAGAAATTTGAAAAATCCTACAAAATATTCAAAAAAATTACTTTCAATCTCCAGTATAATTGCATAATCTGCTTGAGCTTTCGATCGGAGTGAACGATTTCTCTAACAACCTGATTTTGAAAAAAAATTCACGCGATGTAAAATTATCTCAACGAAAAAATTGAATTGATCAGTGAGAAAAAATTATTTGGCGGTGTTTCCTACGTTTTCACGCAGTTTTAAAAATCTGAATGCAGATGAAGAAAACTGGCTTTTGCTGAACCAGAAAAAAAAAAACAATTAAATCCTGAAAACAAAGTTTTGAAAAACTATAACCGGTTTGATTTTTTTTACTTGGTCTAAGTTTGAGTGTAAGAAAGTAATTGTAACAGATTATATGAGAATAACTTAAGCTGTGAAAACTTAATAGGTAACTAGAAAAGTAGTTAAAAGTTGTTTTTGGGAGTTTTTTGGAGCAAAATTGGGGATCTCATTTTTTTTGGTTTAGTTGTCTAGCCATTTTTCTTCAAAAACAATTTTACAACTGACTTATTTTTTCTATGACTCTCAATTATGCCTGAGTTTTATCTTTTTTGAATACAATTCGAGAAAACGATTTCGTTCTTCAAATTTTTATAAGACTGTGATTGGAAAATTCTGTGTTACTTACACAGTAACCGGCTATCCATTCTTTTGGCGTGATCTTCGATAATCATCCTTTTGACGCAGGTTTTTTTTTCACGTTGCCATTTGGTTAATTTAAGAAAAAAATAGCCCATTCACGACAGTTTGAGTTTTCTATAAGAAAATAAAAAAATTATGCTGTTAAAAGTTTATTCAAGAAAACAAAACATTTCGTTTGCAAAACTTAACCAATTTCAATAAAAAGAACAGTCAACACCTCGTTAGCATATAGAATCAGAAAGTTAAGAGTTAAAGTGATCCATACGAGTAACCAACCAGATAATTATCTGGTAAGTGTAATTCGGTATTGAAATATAATCTCCGTATTCATAAATCAGTAGTCGCTTCTGGAAGGAGGGTTTTCGTCTGAAAAACAAAAAGTATAAGTTCTAGGATTTTTTTTCTCGAAAAGTATTATCGCGAGCAACAGAACACGAGTAATGATGTTCAAAATATGCTTCCAGAGACACCTACTTTTAAAATCTTCAACACATTTATAATCTCACATTTTTTACAAGTACAATTTAAAAGCAAAAAATTCTGACAGACAAAAAGAATTAAGCAGAGCAAATGACCTATTTGAACCTGTTTTTTAGCCAGAAGTCTATCTCAAGGTCATCTAAAACCTCAATTTTTCTACGCAAAATTGCTCAATTTAGGCAGATTGCTCCTATATGTTATTTATGTCTAACCGAACTTTTTCAACTCTCTATACCTTCGTTCGGACAGTGGTATATGTAGGTTCTGTCGTGCTTGTAGAAAGAACTTAGTCCGCAGAAGACCATCTCAACTCCACAATTATGGTAATAACTGAAGGAATCCAGACTATATTCATCCCCTCCCTCCGAAACAATAACCGCCACCTAAACACACAACATAGCTGACTTTTAACTAAGTGTAGATATTTCAAAAATTTTGTGTAAGCTAAAAAGTTTATTTGTAAAAAAAGAATGGAAAAAAGTGCAAAACATATTGTTTTGAATTGAATACTCCGAAATTTCTTGATAAAACTTAAAGGTGATTGAAAAAAATCTTGAAAAATTCTTGCGAGAATCTTGCAATCTTCGCATTTACAACAAAAACAGAAAAAAATATTTAGAAGTTTGTACAAAACTCAGCCTAATCAATGTTCTCTCCATGCATAATTGAAATTTTATTTCAAAGATAGTTGCCGAAGAATTTAAGCCTCACAAGTCTCTTGTGAATGAAGGACAGTAAATGAAGGACAGTAAATCTATAAGTTTCTTAGAAAAACTGCATTCGCTTTAGAAAACTGATATAGTTAGAATCTAAAAACAACGTATACGTCCAAAAACACTGTATAGTCCAAAAACACTGTTTATTCTTTTTATAAAATTTGCATTCGTTTTAGAAATATGATATAGTTAGAACCCAAAAACACTGTATACGTCCAAAAACACAGTGAAAAGTATACAGTTTTTTTTATATATTTTTTTGTAACGCTCAGTAGTTTTGGCATGCTTTTGTGGTAGCTGGTGAACCTATAGATTGATATACAAAACCTATTAAAAACAGAAAGTTGCTTTAAAAAACATAATTTGTTAGGCCCGCACTGATGTTTCATTGATAACAATCGATTGTATTGGATTTTTATTGTCAGTATCTATAAAATAACAAGAATAGTCGATTAAACTCGAATAAAAACTGATCTAAATGGTACTATTTTTAAGCAATAAAAATCCAATATAATAGAACGAAATCGATCATATTCGATTGATTTCAACTTATTATTAAAAACTTTTATCAAAAAAAAAATCAAAATTAATCGGTTATGATGGACCATTTACCATTTAATAAAATCATATGGTGTGTTGTTCTCACTTTTTCGTTTTAATTTTAAACCCAAGTTATTTATTTTTTTTCTCTCGCTAAAATTTAACTTTTTCCTAATTTCAATCACATTTTTGAAAAATTATAAAGATCACGTACTTTTGTTTTAGTTTAAATTGAGTTTTCTTTGCGGGTTTTTCTGCATCAGGAGGCCAAACTGTGCTTTTTGGGAAACGTAGTAAGCGGATTCTGCTGCAAGGACGCTCCCTTTGTTCTTCCTTGGTTCTTTCATTTTCTTTGATCATTCCGACAAAATTTTAACATGTATAAAGACTTATCTCCAGAACCCGATGACATACAGACGCAAAACTGTTCGCTTGTCCAATGCACATTTTGGCTTCAGTTTGTTTTGTTTTTTTTCTCGAAATTTCAACAATTTTGCACTTCTCCCTAGAGCATATAAAGCATTTTGAACACCCATGGCCTGGTCGAGCAACTTTTTTTTGATAACTGAATTTCAAACTTCTTCTAGGCTCTCAAGTAAATTCAGTTTTGTTCTGGATGACGTTCGACTTGCAAAAAAGCTCGCAACCTTATTGATTCGCACCTGTATATTCAAATGCAATAGCATACTTTCAAAAATTGAAATCTTCTATCAAGTTTTACTTAAAATCTGTAATTGTGGAGATGCCTTGAGCTCAAATTTAAAACAAAGCCAATTGACAGTGGGAATAGAGTAATAAGCGCAAGGGAATTTAAAAGAAACTGACTTGTAATTTTCAAAAACCTTTACTTTTTGAATAGCGAATAAAAATGGATGGCCTCAGGGCTTTCTGAATTTTTGTAGAACAATTTATAACTTTTTTCAAAGTTTAACTCAATTTGAGAAAACTGGATCAATAGGTACAAACTTAATTTTGCAGGGAAATCGGAAAAATAATTTCCTTTTTTTAAATGAGAAGTCGACCGGGTTTTCATGACCTCTTAACTTTTTCTGTTCGATAGTGAAGTTTGCCTTCCTTTTAACAATGGAAATCCTCCGAATTTAAAAAAAAAACAACTCAAACCGCAAAAAGTCAAAATTGAGTGTGGACAACTTTAAGGATCCTTTGGAGCCACTTCAAAGCGAGTATTTAGAGAATTTATTATATGCTCGATAAACAATTTATAACTGGAAAATTTTTCGAACAAACCAGTCATGATCTATAGTTAAAACTTATGATAATTTGTAAGAGCTGAAACTTGTCATAATTTCAACCAGAGAAACATTTGTTCAGCTTAGCAATTTTTGACCTCGTTCACTCTTCTCCTCTCGCAAGAATACCAATATTTACTAACTCTATTGAGACTAGGAAATATAGGACTAGTAATAGGATCGGTGTTAGACTAAGAAGTTGCATGAATATATCCGGCCGGAAGTAGGTTAGCGTGACGAACAGACGGTATACCTTATCCAAAACTGCTACTATGAGAAGGTCACCCCGGACCTAAACTCATCTGGTATGACCAACGAGCCTCAAGCAGACCCATTCTATTATAGATTTGAAAAAAAAACAAATATTTAGAAAACAACAACGGAATTGGAAAACAAATCAATAGCTTAGTTCCATCTTTTAAACAATCTAATCCAGCCGAGCCAAAATCAAAAGGAAACCGAATACCTGAACCGGAAACCGAAAGATCAGACGCCGACGACGACAAAAGTTTTGAATCCATTTAAAAAACTAAAGAAATATATACAATAACAAGACGTCGTCATAAAAGTTCACCTATCTTCAAATTCAAATCTGCAGTGATTTATCATATTTTTTGTCAACTTCTTAACTCATCATAAAACACAAAAATACAAATAAAAAATATAATAAAGATTAATTGTTGTTTGTTTGAGAAACTTTCCTTGAGTCTCGAGGATCATCCTTCTTGCGTGTTTTCTTAAATCATCTGAAACAATATTTTATTTTCAGGGGCTTAATCATTTCAAAACAATTCAAAAAAAGGTAACAAAGCTTATCTTTTATTTTATCCTTTTTCTTCCTTAAATCATCAATTTTAGTACCTGTATCAGATCATGTAGGTTTCTCTTTAAACTTCAAGTTTTTCAATCAAACATTTCTTAAAGCCAGATCATCAAGGCTTTTCTTTAATCTCTTAACTTTTTTTGTTTCATAGTTAATACCAACCCTTAGAAAAAAGTGTCTAAGAACTTCAAACGTCTATTCGCTTTCCACTTTTTTCAAAAGAACCAGGACTCAAGGGTTTATTTTTTCGCAAAATCTCAACAATTTAAATAAGTTAAACAACAAATAACCTCAGTTACTCAGCCTTCAATTGTCCCTCACCTCTTATTTGACCCAAGACTACAAAAATTTTCAAATCTAGTAAGTCGTAAGCTAGCATCTAACGATCTACTTGTGTTCTATTTATACCTGAACCTTGTAGCCTGATTTACTACTTTCAACCCTCGATCTCATTGTGATTGAAGTAACATAGTCTCTCCTCCCCGACCGATTTACAACGACAATATGACCCGAGAAATGATGATAACCTCCTAAGAAGAGTAAGAACCAATTTCTTAGGAGTTAGTTTTCAACAACTTGATTTTGAAATAATCATCAATAAACCAAGTCACAGTTGAGCAATTTTTTCTACTTGGGGAGCAATAACAGCATCGTCTATAAAAGTAACGCAGAATAAAAATCTGTTTCAACAAAAACCTTTACGATCTTTCAATTACAATCAACCTATACGATATGTTGAAACCTACACATTAACAGTAATACCACAAAAAAAAAGATTCAATACGACGAAGGCTTCCAGGGAAAATCAATCCTACCAAATATCATAAGTCCAACTACTAGTGACCCTTCACGCGGTCAAGTACAATTCTGTCAAAACATTATCGTAAATTTAGTCCGAAAAGGCAAAAACCAAAAGCCATGGCCAACAAAAATTTCCTGAAAAAAAAAACAAAAAGACATTCACTGGATCACTAATTACCAAGTATATGTAATACAACCTCACCTTACGTAAAAATCACTATTGAATTTCTATCGCCACATTTCAATTCAACAGCACCACACAGAATTCAAACAGATGGTTTAGAACTAAGTTTCTCAAAAATGTTTGTAGTATAATTCAAAAAATGCCACAACTCGCAACGAGTCCACTCAAGAATCACACAGCATGTTATCTAGATCTTTTACAGCTACGTGTCTACTTTAGACAGAGATGCACTTTTCTATGCATTTTTAGCACAAATATCCTGTCACTCAGCAGTCAGAACAAAAAAATATCACCAGATTTTTAAAGGCAATTCCCGAAAACCTCAAGGATGCAGAACATTCGAAAATAACAAAAATTAATCTCCAGAAAGTACCAGCATGATTTGTAATAGATTAATTTCACCATAAACTAGACTAACTGAACAATCTAGAAAACATAGCCGTACTCACTGTGATTAAGACACACTTTTAGTAGAAGAAATAGATTATGTAGGGGACCAAGAAAGGTAGCATGAAATTTTTTTTGACATAATAAATATAAATGCAAATTGAGCAACTAAAACTATATCGGTACACGGAAACTGTTTAAAAATTGACTCCACTCATCACAGATACAACACAATTAAACTATGATACATGTTTTCACGATAGAACATTTGACAATAGTCTGGATTCAAAGTTCATGCATACACAAGAAAAACTGAGCAGAACCCTAATGTTACCCAATAAGGTCGTCCAACGGCATCACATTTTACCTTACCATGAATTCCCTTAACAACACAACAAATTTTCATCACTTATCCAACTAAATTGACAACACTTGACAAAAGAGATAATACCCATTTCCCACAAAAAACAACCCAGTCAACTGTCAAAAAAGGTACCCAGCTAAGGGACAAGTTAATAACAGAAATCTATCCCACTTTTCATCATAATCAACACCACCAAAACAATAAAATATAATTTCAATCAACGGAAAAACTAATGTAACAATATTGATGAACCAGACGATGTTTCCAAACAGACATTTTTGAACCAAAAATAAATCCACCAAAAACACAATCACAAAAACCTGAGTTTTCCATGAAAGGGAATTTACACTACCAAATCATAATAACGAAATCATAAAAACGAATCATAATAACAGGAAACAAATAATCAAAGTTACCAAACTTAATGTACGAGAATTGAAACACCATTGTCGTTTTACTTACAACAACACGCAATGGGTCGAAACCAATTAACAAAGTTTACCCAAAGACCTAACTCTGCCGAATCACTTCAAATGACGATGAATCGATACGTTATGGTTGAAGCACCGATCAAATCACGATTGGTTTTCACAGACCCCAAATACTCAGCTGAAGATCATCCAAGTGCTGTTGCAGCAAACGAAATTTTGATTCTGGGTCCAGAACTTGTAAGCATCTATTCATCAAACTTGTATTCACAGACATGCAGCTATATTACAAACTACATTCAACAGAGCAGCTCAAATTGATTTTCAGTTTCATCAAAAGTTATTAAATTTGATTGGAAAGGTCCTTAATGTTCGGTTAAGAAAGAAACAAACAAC
>NW_026971404.1:7500-15382 GCF_963678635.1 Symsagittifera roscoffensis | reverse complement strand
TGTCTTCTTTCTTCTTAAGTGTAAAAGAAGGAAGTGATTTTCCTGAATATGGGTCTTGATGATTTTTTATGTTTTTTTTTCAGGAAAAGTCTTAGAGTTTTTATTTTTATAAATTGTTCTAGACATTCAAAGAGTTTAAAGGGCATCTGTTTTTTCTTCGATATTTGAAATTTTCAACAGAGTCAGTGCTGTTTGTCTGTTTACTTGCGTTCATTGATTCTTTTCCAGCTATCAGTTGGCCATGGTAATCAGTTTTGATATGTGGAATACTTATCAAAATTCAAACATTTTTGCTCTCCATGTACTACTTAAAAAACATGATTAAAAAAACTTTTCCGTAAAACAATTTAAGCGGCTAAAAACGAAAACAGCCCTCAATAATGATGCGTGTTCCCTCTAAAACGCAATCTTTCTCAAAAACAGTGAGCTTAACCTATTTAATTGAACATGCGTTCACTAGGTGCAGTCAAAAATTAAGTCAGTTTGAAGTATTGAAGTTTTGTTGCAATCAATTGGTCAAAATTTTCCAAAAAATGCCCAAAAACGCCTTGTTAGGCAAGTTTTGTTATCAAAAAATGCCTGCGACGGGGTCTTTAGAGTGATATGGGAGCGCTCAGAAAATCATTTTGGTCGATCTAAAAAAATATAAATTTTTTGAAAATACGCCACCCTCTCGAGAAAATCCTAGAGCCGCCCCTGAGTGTATTAGTAAGAAACTTCTTTTTTCTAGCTCAACTTGTAAATAAAAGTGTTCATTGAAAGTGTTCACTTATGTGGAAATTTCTTTGTAGCATTGGAAATTGCACATAGCATCTGTTCTCTGCTTTATTTGTGGCTAGTGTTTGTGAGTAATCAAGCGTGCGTGGCTTTGTGGTTAGTGGTAGAGACTGAAAATCGTTCGGTCGCAGTAGGTTGTAGGTTCCAATCCGAGACGTCGCCGAATTTTAATTATTTAAAGCTAATTTCTACTTTTCCGAATTGCACTTATTAGAGCTGCTTTTTGTCGTTTTTGCGCTAGTGTTTGCGAAGCGCAGCTTCGCTTCTGAGTAAGACACTTAAAAAGAGAAAATGACGCTTATGTTCGGGCCTTATGTGTTTAATGATTTGATGGGTGCGGTGCAATTGATCTTATGTTTTTAAATCTTTTTAGTAATTTTTTTAGCCGATGTCAGCTCCGTGTTCTCTATTCGACTGCCCTGTAAGGAGTATGTTGAGAATGACAGTTGGACTTCCTTTAGTCTTCATCCTCAGACTGGTAATACGATACTCAGTGTTCAACAGTGTCTGTGTTCTGTTAAAACAGAATTTGAGTGAAAGGGATTCGGAAGGCAAAGAGAAAAAGAATAGCAGAAGAATTGAGGTGAATCTAAGAATAGCATATTTGAACATGCATAAATGAAATCAAGGGTGAAGGAATCGCCCCCCTCTGGAAATCGAAACCCATACTCTCCAACGAGGACCCCCGCTGGTCCTTAACATATTTTGGCACCATTAATGGATTTAACTTAGATGCCCATTTTAGATAATTTTGAGGGGGGCACCCAGGCTGAAAGTCAGGATTGTTTCATCAATTTTTTTTGACAAGTACCCAAAATGTTTTTTCCCGAAAAACTGCCTGCAGCTAACATTGTACAAAACAGTCAGTCTTTGGTGTTTTAGGGGAGCTTAGACAATCAATTGGTTGACCTAAAATATATGGTTGATTATCAAGTTTGCCAAAATCCCTGACCCGATTTAGCCAAAAAATGAAGTTGTCATTTTTCACTTGTATTGAATTGAATCGCGTGCGTTTTAAAATCATTTTTTGAGACAATTGTTCTTTAGGTTGAGCGCAAGTGGGAGGTGGAGCTATGTTACAAATACTTCTCCTACCTCCTACTCGGAATGGCCGGCATTTTACTGCTCCCTCTATTTCACCATGCAGAGAACAACATACTCGCAGCCATCGACCTCAACTCACTGCCAAGTATACTTCAACAAATAGGACTAACAGTTACAACATGATCAGCACCTTATTCTGCAATGTGAACTGAATTTTGTAGCTAAACAGTTGCGAAAATTCGAGCCAACAAGTTTATTAAAAAATTGCCCACAAGTTGTATAAAAAACAACTGAAAGAAATATTTAAGAGCAATATTTGTTTTTTCCGGAGAAATGGTGCAAACAAAGCTTGTTGTTCAGGCTGAACTGTCTCAAGGTTCAAACTTGTAAGAAAAATTAGTTGGTCCGAATTTTTGCAGCTGTCTTCAAAATTGGTTGGCTAGTTTTTTGTCAATCTACCTCTATAATGTTTCGACGCCTATTCCTGTTTCAGTCGAGTAGTTTTTTTAATTATGGTTTTTTTACTCGTGACACGAAGTTGAAAGTTATGATTCACATTTGTTTTAATCTTTTGAGAACGTCAAATTTCTTGCTCGTCTAAATTTCAAAAGGCTTCGAACTATTTTAGAGAGATTTATTGTTGTAGTTTGTCTATATTTAGCTGTATTTTCATTCTTGTTCAATTCAGTTCAAAAACGGGCTACTTTGTACTTTTAATTGTCAGTGTTGTAATTGAAACTAAGTTAGTTGTAAGTTCATGAACTGTTATTCTGTTACTGTATTTTCATGAAGTTTTTTTCTTATATTCTCGAAATGATTTTAAGACACCAGGGCTAGCGTGTGTAATAGTTTATACAGTTTTAAATCTTAGTGGCCGTTGCTATCATATGAAATCAAATTACAATATGTTTATGAACTCTCACTTTAGCCGTAAATTCTTCAGAAACCAAATACCTCTCACATAAAACTTAGTTCATTTTTGTCACTGAGGAAAAAAAATGTTTTGTATACCAAATGACTTTTCCGATTAGTGGAACTGGTGAAGTAAAATTTCAAGTGATTATCATTTCCAAGAAAGACCCTCTGATCAGAATTTGGTGCCGAAGTATTTATTTTTAGATGGAAATTTATTGTTTCATTTCCGAAATGCTCCAACTCTTGTAATTCTGTACATATCCCAACAGATAATATATTTATGTTTTATGCAACCAATTTTGTTCAGAATTATTCTCTAAACGAAGATGAATTAGCTCTTAAACGAATCTGATATATATTCAAATTGAGAAATCTGATTGTTTTCGAAAAAACTAAACTAAACGTCAGATTGCTTTTTTACCAATCATTGAATATAGAAACATTTTGAGAACTTCCAGGTGCATTTAAACCCCTGAAAGTAACTTCCAAGTAGGTTTTTCAGTCGAGAAATATAGGACTTATAAGAGGATTGAGCTTGCGAGAGTTTTAAGTTTTGTCCATTTGGAACCATGTTGCGTATTTAAAGGCAAAGCTGGTTTAAAGTTGAAGATCGCGAAATGGAAATCGAACAACCAAATGTCCAACTCTTTGATGAAGTAAATAAAAATTGAAAACGTAATTCCGGCATAACTCCGGAAAAATTACGACAGCTGAAGGAAGATATGCTCGCAATGAAAAATAAAAATACCGCAACTCAAACTATCTAAAAAACGCAGAAAAATTTTACTCGGAGCGAGCAGTTTCTACCAAGGAAGTACCTTCTAGATTGTGGTATCTGCTTAACTACGGGGTTGTAAATGCTAAAAAGCCGGGAAATGTAAGGTGTGTTGCGAGCGCTTCCTCCAAGTTCAAAGGCCGTTCTCTAAATTACAATTTGCTAACATGCCCAGATTTGCTTATAAACCTTACTGGCGTCCTTCTACGTTTTCGTGCATTTGGTATTGCGACACTAGCTGACTTTGGAGGAATGTTTATGCAAATTAGCATAGAAGCAGAATACCGTTCCGCGCTACGTTTTCTCTGGAATCACAACAATGTTGTAAGACACTACCAGTTTTCAAAACTCATCTTTGGAGCAACTTGCTCTCCTTTTTGTGCTATCTACATTCTACAAAAAGTTGTCAAAGACAACAGCGGAAATTTCCCGCTTGCCTTCGAATCTGTCAAAACGAATTTTTCCATGGACGACTACATTCACTCAACATCTTCACCCAACGACGCATTGGAGTCCGCTTTCACACAAAAGCAGCCCTACAACAAAACGAATACAACTAACCAGACTTACCAAGTTTGAATCGAACATCACTAAGGTATTTAACGGTTTACAAGCCTCGGAAAAGCAAATACCTCTGCCAGCAGGACAAAAATGGATTTGACAACAGACAACCTCTACATGGAGCCTCCAAAAGGAATAAGTGGGGGATGCGCACGAAAATACAAAACGGAAGCTTTTCGACTAGTAACCTCAATTTTTGATCCTCTGGGAATATTAGCACCAGGGACAATTTTCTTTAAAGACATTTTGCAATCAACTTGTAAATAAGGCAATTACTGGGACTTACAACTACCCATAACATTCAAAAAGAACTACGAAAGCTGCCAAAACTCTGTGCCGATGAAATCAATTAGTCTTTTTCGAACTTTTTTCAAACCGCAAATAACAACAGGGGATAGCGTTCAACTTCATACGTTCACGGATGCTTCCTTGATAGGAATGTCAGCAGTCGTATACGTTAGAGTCGAATATCAATAAAAAAACCAAACAAAAAAACCAAACAGCAAAATAGTTCCAATCAAGAAGCTGAGTGTTAAAAAAATTAAGCAGCAACTATTGGAATTCTACTTGTCACCTTTGCTAATGTGCAATTTCAGCTTAACGTTGGTCCTGTTGTAAACATGTGAACAGACAGTTAAGTTGTAACTGACTGGATTAACAAGAAGAAGAAACAAAAAAGTTTTGTGTCAAATAGTCTAGCCGCAATGAACGTTACGCAAAGAAACAATAATTGGTACCATATACCGACTGATCTGAACCCTGCTGATCACGGCACTAGAGGATTAAAACCAACCAACATGGAATCAAAATGGTTAGCAGCCGCATCCCTTCTGATGTCGCAGTCATCTCAATGTCCAATGAAGTCTCCTGTACCAGATACTAAAAGCATCTCGATAATTGCTTCAGTGTGCATTTCAGCAACCATTTTCGGTGCCTCCAGTCTTTGACATCAGTCGTTTTCCCTCGTGGAACAAATTTTTGTTCACCATCGCCGCAGTTTTCATTTTTTGTACAAGTAAAAATCATCATGGGCAAACGACAAGACTGCAACGGCAAACATCGAACTGAACGACAACCTTCAACTAGTAACGATATAGAACGCACGCGAAGTTATATCATCATATAAGGACAGCGAGAATCTTAAAGTGAAACGATCAAACATCTACAAGAGCAGCGACGCCTATATGCGAAGAACAAACTGATTCAACTTAATCCATACCCAGACCAAAAAAATCTAGGTATGGATCTTTTTGGTCTAGTTCGCGCAGTAGACTCGAACTTGCCCAAACAATGGAAAATGATTCACGTCACCCGCTGATCCTAACAGCAGCTCATTCCACTATTAAACTCTATCTGCAGCTTGAGCAGCAGTTTAGTCTGCATCAAAAACAAGAGTTCGTCAAATCGTTCTTGCAGCAGCGCTACCACGTCATTGTGATACAAGTTCTTCGTTCAATCGCTCATCACCGTTTTCTGTGTCGACGATACAAAGCAGACAATCGGCAGCCCATCATTACCACTTAAACGATACCCCGACGAATTTCGTCTTCTCGCAAATACTGGAGTAGATTTTTTGGCCCCTTCTACATTGAAAACAAAACAGACATAGAAAAATAATCGAGATTATTTTTACTTGTCTTGCAACTAGAGAAGTTCATTTTGTAAGCTGTCCAAATCTGACCACTGATTCACTTATGAATGCAATAGGTCGGTTTACAGCTAGACGGAGAACTCAGATAACGCTTACCAGCGATAACGGAAGAACGTTCTTTGGAGCCTCCAAAGAACTAAAACACGCCCTCAAATTGGTTGACAATAGAGCCTGCTCTTTCAAACTGCAACGACAGAACATCCAATGGTTCTTCAATCCGCCATCTGGCTCTCAATTCAGTGGTGGTTAGAACGCTTAATTCAGATTGCCAAGAGAACAATCCTCATCATTCTTGGATCGCTAAAGCTTTTACTTGATGTTTTTCAGACAATTTTTCCCGAAATCGAAATGATGCTCACTTCGAGACCCCTGAGAATTGTAACTGACTACCCAGAAATTGACGAGCCACTGACACCAAATGAATTTCTCATTCAAAGACCATTCAGCAGCCTTCCACCAGGTGTAAGCGACGACAGCATGTCACTGACTTAAAAGAGATGGACATACGCTCAACAGATGATGAACCACCTGTGGAAGCGGTTGAAGGAGTTTCCTATATCAACTAAAGAAACGCCCTAAGTGGAATGAAATGCAGGCACCATTGAAGGTTGGAGACATAGTGTGGGTACTCAAAGACCTCACACCGCGAGGTATATGGCCGATTGGACATGTGGTGGAGGAACGTCCAGGAAGAGATGGCACAACACGAGTGGTGACCGTGAGAACGGCTTACGGTACGTTCAATTGTCCCGCCACCGGTCTTGTTAAGGTCTTTTTTTTTGCAACAACTTTCGCGCCGTTCCAGACAATTCGGGTCCCGGGAGTATGTTGCCGAAGCAACTCTATTTTTCCCAATCTTGGTAAATCAAAAGTTAATGCGATCATTTATTTGTAATCTTTTTGATATACACACTCGTAAAACAAACCAGAACTAAGAAATTTGACTCTTGGAGACATGTTTGAAGTAAAGTTGATGAACAGTAAAATTGCTGAAAGCGAAACTGGTGCCTCAAATTTCGGAAATACATAGGAGCCAAAACGCTGATTTCGAACGACACTTTCGACAGTCGTAGAAGCTCTGTTAAACAGGCTGTCAAAACGACAAAATACGGTTATCAATTGATCCAGTATTGGAACCGCATCGATACGAGTAGTAGGCTTGCTCCCGAAGACATCATCTCTATGTTAATAGAACTAGTCCGAAAACACTCGTTGATGTCACAAATTATTCGAACCAGAACTCCAAACCCTTTTGTAGGGCAAATTGACCAATAAAGGCGCGCAATTGAAAGATTTTGTTCAGTTTTTTTTATTTGAAAACACGCGTTTGCTAGAGAATCTACACTTATGGCCCGAAAATGTATGTGTTCTTTTATTTTTCTGGGGCCAGAAGCAAAACAGTGGATGTAGCTGAAGAAGCAATCTAGGGCGGTAATTAAAACTGTCCGTTACAAGTGTGAGGGTTTTCGAATATAATACATATGGAAGACTTTCACGTTTTATTTATCATTGAAACATGGCTGTAATCAGATCGAGAAACTATTTTATTTGAGAAGATGTTTTAACAACTCAACCTCTTACACTTCGTAACGTTAGAAAAACAAAATTTGTTGGTGTTGTTTTTATCTAAAGCTGTATAGAGTATAAGCTTATTGATACTGAAGCTGATAGAAATAAAAAAAGTTTCAACTTTGCTATCCTTAAGATCTAGACGTTAAGTTTTTACATGCTACTATTGTCCATGTATGTCAGACTTTGAATTTTTTTGGAAGATTTTTTTAAAACCTCACTGTGAAAGCTTCAATAGTTGGTATCACTGTTTTCTTGGTAGTTTCAATGTTAATTGGCGTATTATGAAAGGTCAGATAATTATTACTAAAACAAGTTTTAGATGATTTAAACCTCAAATAATCTGTTTTTTTTTTTAGGATTCCACGAAGCTTCTTCCCCCACCAAGTGTTTCGAGATAATATCTGAGCTGGTTGTTAAGAATGGTATCTTCTAAAAGCTTCTTGTGCCAGCTTCAAGTAGCACCTGGGAATAGGAGTCAGCGCAGATATCGACTTTAATGTGTTTCGTGAAACCTAATCGTTTCTGTAGTCAACCACGAATCATAGCTGGTTTATTTTTGCCAATGCGAGTTCAAATAAGCATCCCTT
>NW_026971403.1:0-18530 GCF_963678635.1 Symsagittifera roscoffensis | reverse complement strand
CAAATTACAATTTACAGGGTATTAATACGATTTTTTTTCGGTCTGATGATTTTTTCTGGTAGCTGATTTTGAAACAAAAAAGTAAAAAAAAAATTAATGCCACCCGATTACAAAGTTCATCCCCATTTTTCAAATGGTCGGAACAAAAACCTCAGTTTAATGACAAACCTGTGTGTCACCGATTCTAAATTGATGAGTTGTCTCTTCACTTCTTGTACTTTATTGAATGCTTCCGGAAAACCTCTAAAAGGATAAGTGTCAACTATCCATTTTAAGTCATCTTTGACATACTCACAGTCCAATCTAAGTTTATCAATGGACGAAGCTTCGCTTTTAAGACGCTTTTCCTGGTCACGACATTCGTTCATTATATCCAGTATCTCTTTTTCGGCAAGTTGCTCTTCTTTCACTTCGTATCTTTTAGAAATTTTTGAAGTCTTCGAGGCAATGTTTTGTTCTAATTGGCTGAGAGATTTTACTGTTTGTTCGAGAAGTGTTGCAACATCAGAAAAGTTTGAATCGTCGGCTTCTATTTCATTTAAAGTCACCAAGCAGTGACTTTTAATTTCTAAAAAAAAATCTGTCATTTTGCCAAGCTCTTATGCACCAAAACGATTTTTTCGCCCTTTCGAATTTTGCGCCATTTTGATTTTGCGTGGAACCGAAATCCGTTTAATTGTCGTTTTCTTGTCGTGAAATATCAAACCCAAACACTTCTATCTGATTAACATTGTTTATAGGACTTCATATCACTCAAAATATTAGATGTCACGAAGGTCTAATTTTTTTGAGAAAATGTTTCAAATTGGAAAAACTTGGAAAATGAACAATTAAAACAAATAATCTGGTCACAAAAATTTTCAAACTGTTAACTAACTTTGAAAAAAAGCTGATCAACTCAATTACTTATGAAGATGCAAAACAAAATTACCTGTGAATAAACATATATAAACAACGGTTAATGTGAACTCCTCTTTCGCGTCAACAATTATATCTATTATCCAAATCAAACTTTCAATTGTTACCATTAGCCAATCTGCCATGATCAATTTGACTATCAGTCAAATTAAATCACTTTTCTCTGCAATTACTTTTCAAACTGCTGGGTTCGCCTCGTTTTCTCACCATGAACACATGTTAATGTAATGAGCGAGAGCGAATTTTACAAAACGAAATGTAGAAACCCGACAGATGAAACTACAATTCTCAGTTTGCAGACGCCCGTCGACCTTTTGGAGGCATTCAATTATTTTCAACTTGATGATGGGGACTGGGATGAGGCAATGAGACCCTGACAGACCGTCTTAGCTCTCCAAACCATCATGCAATAAAAGAAATTCAGAAAATAAAATCATATCGATCCAAATTGCCAATCATCCGAGCCAGCCAGACCCCCTGGAACCCAACGTCGAGGAAGATAGCGAGCAAAGAAAAACATAACATGACAGATAATTACAGCATTTGAGATTGAATTCGTCAAGATAGAGGATTAAGAGCCAAAACTTTGTGGCTCAAGACCCACTCGGGACGCTTATGAGGCTTAGTGCGAGGACGGGAACAAGGATCAACAATAAGAACAGCACGGTGTGACTTAGAAAACTATTTTCAACACTCAACCCTTATTTTATTTAACCAGACAATTAAAAAAAAAACAAAATAAGTTGTTTCGAAATATTCGACCAGCAAGTTGTTTTTTTCAAACCTATTTCAGTCAACTACACGCCAAACTATTGATAAGTCTTGCTAAAAAACCTAATGACTACATGCCCAATTTATAGACGCATTTTTTTTCTACATAAATTAAGTTAGCTTGAAATTTTTTTGTTTTCATGAAGAGAATTGATACAACTCATTTTGCTGTCGAATCGAAAACAGGCTGATTGAATTTACTTAAAACTGCAACGAAACTGCTAAACAAAAATTGCTCTTCTAAGCTGAGTATTCAAGATTTTTGAGCAATATATCAACATGGTAGCAGAGTGTTTTATTTGAGTCTTGTTGTGGTTAGTTTCAGTTAGATGATTGTTCGCTACACACCTTACCCTGTGGTACCTGCTAAAGAACAACCCTCATTTTAGGAACCAAATGTTTACAAGTATGCTTATTTTGTAGCACTTCAGCTCTCATAGTTAGAGAGATTTCCCTTGTTTTAGCGACGTCAGAAAAAAAAGAATAATTAATAACCAGGGCTCGAATATATCTCCATTTCAGAACTAAAGAAGGAAGTAGTTTCATTACTGTATGCTACTTACAAAAGTAAATCACTTAAAAATAGCCTGTTTCAATTATCTTTAAAAAAGCAAGCTGGCTTTGGAAAGCGTTCGTTAATATCACTTCACCAACAAAAAACAAAAAAGTCCAACAAAACTGTCAATAAAACGAAAGCAAAGTAAGCAAATGAAATGAAGAAATGAAATCTTATAAAAACAAATTTGTATCAAGTCAGCCTCAGCTATTTAAAGATTTCACAAATTATATTCTTTTTCATGATATCCCATCAGCAACAACAAACGTTCGAATACACAATGAGATAATTTGAAAAAACAAGTATTTCCCCACCGCAAAGCAACTAAACACTAACCAGCAACATTTTGATTAAAATCTGCTATTTAAAGTATCAGATTTGCTTTGTTTCAAATCATTTAACAATTGCTGAAAAACGATTTTTTTGCTATAGTCTTACTTTTGAAATTTCAACTTTGGGAAGAAACTTCGTCTTTATACTTGAATGGCTACTCTCTTCCTATACTTTTTCAAAACTGAGCGAAACCAAAGCATTTTTCTCATAAGAAATCTCATAAGAAATTACTGATATTTGTCTCTGAATTAATGGAATTCTGGAGTAAGACAACGATTTTTCTGCGGACTGTTTTTTCAAAGAATGCGGCGTCCAATCTTTTTTATGTGACTGCGTTCAAACTACGATGACAAAATTAGGACAATAAAGTAAAAGATAAACAAACAACTACTCCTAATCTTTTTTTAAAGTTAAAATTTATGAATTTCGAGCAAAAAATGGAGTTATTGTTTCTGATGTTTCTGCAACACATAATTATGTTTAAATTAACTAGCGGTCAGAAAAACTTCCGAACATTTACACAAACAATTTTTTTTGAACTAAATTTCTTGTTCAACTGTGTTAAACCGTTTTCAAAAACTGTTAGAAAACCTGTCACATTTTTGGTTTTCATTCGCTATTTATGCGTTTCCAATGTTTATCTCATGCTTGACTTTTAAAAAAACTCAAAAATAGCAAAAATTGAGTCCGAATTATTGATTTTTCAGATCTGAAATAACCAAAAAAAGGAAATTTCAGACCTCAAATTAGACCAACCCTTAAAGTATCCAAGGTTTATTTAAACATTTCACAACCTATATCAGATCTGAAATTTAGATCTGAAATAGATTAGAAAGTTTTTTTAGAAAATTTACTGGGTACGGGGGTCTAACCTATCATTGTGATCACTTTAAAACGTGTTCCATATTGATTGGCGCTTTGATTGAAATTATGTCAAATCTATTTCATCGCCGAAGCAATTGACGAAGTGATCTTGGACGCACAAGAAGGGGTTTCGCTTATTTCAAAATATTTTACACTTTATTCAAGGTGGGGTAGAAATGCTTTCTTGACCAGATTTTAAATCCTGGTATTTAGTAAACCATATTCTAAATCTTGGTATTTTAAATCTTGGTATTTAGTAAACCATGTTCTACCGACGTGAAAAATCACTTCAAACTGGCAAAATACCAAAATTTTTATCAAGATGGGGAAGATGGAAAAAAGATGGAGATATTGAAAAAATATAAAATTTTCAAGAGGGTGGTAAAATCCTCGCTGGGATTAAGTAGTTGAACTTTTTTCAGATTAATTCAAAATCAAAAAAGTGGTCACCTTCAGGTAGTTTCAGATCAAATGTTGGAAAAAAGCGGTTTGAAACAAACCTTCAAAAACTTGATTTGAAAAAGTAATATTTCCTATGAAGGCTAATTGATACTTCTCACCTTAAAAAATCACATAAAAATTGCATTTACCAAAGCAAAGCTTTGAATGTTTTGATTGAAAACTGTTGAAAAAATAATAATTTGTTTAAAAAAAAATTGGGTTTAAGTTTTTTTTTCTTAAATTGCTGCCAATTATATTGTAAAATCAAATAGATGGGACTAGTTACAAAAAACGGCAGGATCGAACTTTAGGACGATAAAAAAACTGTACGATACATTGTAACAAAGCCGAAATTTACTTCTTGCAATATTCGACCTTGAGTTAACTCAATGACAAAACAGTTTCAAAAGTTAGGCTAACAGTATGGATTTAATTTTCCGAGGGAAATGATTTTTTTTTGAATACTTTGAGTCAAAAACTATTGAAAAAAGCAAGTGATGCCAGGCTGAGCAGATTGTTTAAAATTACTCGTTCCTCTTTTCTCAGAAATGCATTTTATAATAGTTTTTTTTAATGTTTCTTTGCATGTAGTGTATCAACTGAATTGTGTAAATTTTTAATATATCCTGTTGTTACCCTATCCTTCGCAGATAGAAGCTTTAAATGTGCCTGAATTTATTTGATAAAAAGATGTTTACCTCTGGTTGATTTGGATGATTCATTTTCCATCAAAATTGTGCGAACAATTTCAAACACCTCCTTCATTAATTGAAGAAACGGTTTTAGGTAACTTTGACAACGCCGGAATTCCTTTTGCATATTCTCACAGAACCCCACAAACTGTCGAGATGTTGCCAGTCCAGGGTCTTCGTTTTCAATTTCTATACGCATTTGTTTCTGCAGTTCTTTTATATGCCTCAATCTTTCCACCATGCGACTTTCGTTCAGTAAAGAAGATTCTAAGCTAGCAGGAGGAGAGTCAAGCCTACTTGAGCAAGGGAAACTTTGGTTCAAGGTGAATAAACTTTGTTGCCCTGAAGAAACGCTGGACCTCATTTTTTTCAAGAAAAAGAAGTTTTGAGTCCAATACTTATATTGTAAGAAAATCAGATTAAAACCAAATTTGAAGAGTAAATTTTATAGCATGACAAAACTTAGCAGACTTTGGTAAGTAATAATCAGCAATTAACAAAACTGATACACATATATAACAGCTCATAAAATATATAGTGTATAGAATAGAGAGACTCATTTTAGGCTTGAATAAACCCTAAATTGGTGTTGTGAAGCTATTCATCTAAACCAAAAGCTCTGATTACATTCGTGAATTACGAGCGTGTATGTATAGTGAGTACTTTATTTTTAAACCATTTTAAAATTTGCTCTGGTCAAACTGGAAGAAACTTTGTTCTAAGGCGACTTTTCCACGTGATTTTGATTACAACAAAATTAAATTTTGAGGTGGTCATGACTGGTGTGATATTATAACCCTTTCTGGCGATATTTGAATTGCAGAATTTAACTCAAATTTCTGTAGGTCTCAAGAAATTTAAGTGTTATGAAATTAGGCAGATCAAACGGCTCTGCTCTAGCGAAATACAAGCATAGTTTTGAACAGCTTTCAATTCTGTTTTAAACTCTGTTTCAACCCACTAAGACATCAAAAATGAAGAAAAAAAATATTTTTCTTTCGTCTTAGTTTTAAGGTCTGTGATCAACACCGTCTGTGCTACTGAGGCAAGAATATTCTGTTCTACCTTTCGGGTAGCCGGGGAACTTTCAGTCGAGCAATTGTATTTGTGCAACTCAGTTCACCAAAAAATATTCCAGTTTCCTCGCCATGTCTCGGATTCATCGTTTGCTTTTCAGTCTTAGTTCACTTTAACCTTTGTTGACAATTGCCAACAATCTGCAAAACTTCCAAGCAATTCAACACCTCACGCTGATAACAAAACTGAGTTATGTATGAAGTATTATACTCATAGAGTAACTTCAGATGAGGCACACCGTCTGCTCGTCACGCTATCTTATTTTCGGCCGGATAGATTCGTGCAACTTCTTAGTCTAATACCAGTCTTAATCTTACTCTTACATATTCTAGTCTCAATAGATCTAGTGTACACCGGTTTGCGCGAGTTAGTTCCAGAATGAGAACAACTATATTCTAAGTTTAATTCAAATTGTTCTGGTGTTGAAACTTCAAGTAGTTTCAATACTTACAAATAAGTGGGTTGTTAGTTTGATGGAGTGTGATTGGTTAGTATTTAATATTTTATAGAGATAAATTATTATAAATATAACCAATGATAAAATCTAGTTTAGATCTGATTCCACCCATCAGGGGCTTAGAGATTTTTAGTTTTCAATGTTCTATTGTAGTGTAGGATGGTTGATGGTGTTTTTCTTTAGAGGTTGGGAGCATATTCTATTTTCGGATTTGGAAGAAGAGACGTTATCACAAAAGTTTCAGGAGATCGTATTATGATTCCTGATCGGTTGTGACGAGTGTTGATTTGATCTGGTTGATTTTAGAGAAAAGTGACATTGCTATTTTACATTGCTATTCTCAATCTCGTTCGGATGTGGCATGTAGTTTGACATTGGATGAAGTGCCTGATGACTCGGATCTGTAACTATACTTAAACATCGAGGTGACCATTGTTCTGTTGCAATGGGTTTCCTTTGCTGCGATGCCAGGTCGTACTTTAAATCCGTTGAGTGTAGTGACTGTAGGCAGCAAGTCACGTGGGTCTTGCCATTCCGTAGTTGGAGTGTGATTGGGTTGTCAAGATCCTTGCTGCTTGTCTTTGGGCTGTAGATTATTTATATACTGCATTGTATTATATACATTTATAAATCTTTGTTAATCTTGTTTTTTAGTCATGATCTTGTATTAGTTTTTATCGCAAAAGCGTTATCATTCAGTTCGGTTGTTTTTGAGAGCTACTCACACTTGAGTAACTCCCGTCAAAAAAAGAGGGTGATGTCACAAAGCGTGGATGTAGCACGGTGGAGGAGGCCGGCTATAGAGCATGCTCAGGACTTCCTCTTCTGGTGGGTTAGGTCAGGAGTGAGGGTATATTTTCATGCTCTCTTTTCTAGAGGGTTCTGTTTTAATTCAACTTTTCGTGCCTTTTCTTACTGGTTTTTTCTTTTGTTGTCTTAGTTATGTCTTTTCTTCAATAATCCAATTGTTTGTTTTGGGTTTCTTCTTCGGTTTTTGGTGTTTTGTTCTTTTGTCTTCAGACTTGAAAGTAGTCTTCAAAAGAATAATATATCTAGTTCTGAGCTGGTGTTAATCCAGTTTGGGTACGGAGGGTTTTCTTTTCTTGGTCATGCTGTTAGGTTGTGGTTTATGGTGTTTAGTAAGCTTAGGTTTTTTTTTTAGGTTATTCTATAATTCCTTTCCAACCGGGTCAAAGGAAAGTTTGAAATGTGTTAAAACTTGTTAGAGTTGTTATCAGTCAAAGTTAAAACTTAAATTCTTTCTTTTAAACAATTCTTCGTGGGCGAGCTGTGCGATTGTGGATAAAATTTGTGGGCGAGTAAAAATAAAGAAGCGTCTTCGAAAAGGTTAGAACAGCTTTTTGCAATTTATGGGCCATTTGTAAAAATTTATTCCTTTAAAATTATGATGTTTACTGCTTGATTTGGGGGTTGAAGTTATCAATTTATTTTCAATTGTATGGAAATTTACTGCATTGGGGAAAAGAAATTATACATTAATTTATTGCTTTGTAGGGGCAATTTTTACTGCTTAATAATTGCAATTGAATAATGAAACTTTATGAAGCTAGAAAAAATTTCCTGTTTTTTATTTCGTTTTTTGTTTTGTAGATGATTGATGATCGTGCCTATGAAGAGAAAAAAGAAAATGTTTATGAAGAATGGTTAGTTTTGTTCGTATTTGTTAGAAAATCATTTATTTCATTTTACCTAATGGTCGGTGAAGAATCCGTGGGGAATAACATCGTGGATAATGTCTGATGAGGTTAGTAGTATAGCTAGCAAACGAACGATGTGTTTAGTTTGAAAAAGGGGCCAAAGCAATTCGAGTGCTCTAATAATGTTGTGCTTTTCATAGCTAGGTGAGAGTTCATACGGTGTGTTTTGAATAAAGTTATAGAGTTTATGATTATAGCAAGTGTTATGTATGATTTCTATGATTGAGAATTCAACGGGCTGGATGAATTCGTGAGGGACAATTACTGGGCTGGATTCGTCTACGTTTAGGAGTTTGGTAAGGGGACAAAAGATATACATTTGCGTGATGGGATCGTAATTTCGGAGGATGCATTATAGGTTAGTGTCTTTAATACAATAGGTGAAGTTAAGAAAAAATGGTGAGGTGTATTTGGAGTTAATGTTTTGATATCTATGGTGAGATTGTCGTGCTGGTGTGGCGTTGTAGTGGCGTTGTAGTGGCGTTGGATGAATTGGTAGTAAGTGTACAGGTGTGTTTGCTTAGTTCGTAGCATGATATCGTGTGAACAGTGCAAATCACGTTGTTTGGCTGTGAGGAAATGAAAGGCTAGTGAAAAGTGGTTAAGTTTGTTAAAGTATGAGTCATAAGCATGAATATCACGGAGTGCTACTTGATGTTGTCATATTTTTTATATAAGGTGTTGAGGGTGAAATTGTATGGGGTTTTGATGAAAAATTTCTTTGTTAGTTGTGGATTAGCGAATGGATCGTTGTTTAGAAAGATGTCTTCGTTAGGTAATATGATGTTATGATCGTAATAATCGATAGAGTATTCATTAGTTTTGGGTGCGGTGAATTTGATCAGTGATTGTTTACATCCTATCTGTGTGGATTGTTTTGGGGTTAGTGCTGTTGTTAGAAGATAGAGTTGGGTGCTGCATACTTTGTTGTCATGAGGATTGTTAAATAGTGGTAGTGATAGTGGATTAGTAAAGTGATAGAAAGATGTCCAGGAAAGTGTAGGGTATAATAGGTGCTCGTTTACAGAATTAGTTTTTTTGTCATCGGGGTCTGAATGGAAGTATGTGTATTGTGGGAAAAAGGGTAAACATATTTGGAGAAATTCTTTTGTGTTAGTGTGAAGTGGATGATTGACAAATGTCGTGGATGTTCCTGGGTTAGATGGGAATGGATTATTTGGGAATTTTCTTTTAAAGGTTCCGTAAGATCGGTTTGTACTGGAGGATGGGGTTGATGAAGAAGTCGGGTTTGTAAAGGGGTATAATTTGAAGAGGGGATTGGGGTTGATGGGTTGGTTGATATTATAGATTGTAAGAGTTGGTGAATGGTTAGTGTTTGAGGGTTTTGTAATTGTTGTTGCAGTGTGATGAAGTTATCAAGCTCGTGTGATTTTTGTGTATTTACAGAGCTGTTGTTGTCGGAAGGTTCACTGGTCAAGGGGGAATATGTGGGTGTTACATTGGAAATAGAAGAGGGAGGGGAAGGGGGTTCAATTTTGACTTGAGAATGAATAGGCTGAAAGGGAGGTTGGGAAAATGTAGATGGGCTGGGTTCGGAGTTTGCAAATTCGTCGGGAGTTTCGATATCGGAGTTATAGATTGTGAGAGTTGGTGAATGGTTAGTGTCTGAGGGTGTTGTAACAGTCGCCTACTTAAGTCACATATGGGGTTAAAGAAAAATAGGCCCTATAACCATTGGCTCAAGGGTCAGGGACACTATCTCTTGTGTTTTTCTACCTCAAGCGGTCGGAGCCAATTCGGTTCACTTGCGACATGAGACTAAAACCTTTGTTACAGCTAAAAGGCCACTACCAAAATACCCCCCACTCTAGAAAATAAGAACGCCCCCATACTTAGGTCTCGAAATACCTAAAATACACGAACGCCGTTAAAAACAGGGTCGGAACCTTACGTACAGTTGATTTTTATTAGACAGTGGACTTTTGATCCATTTCAGATGGATCAACCTAAAAACTCTCCCTAACTCAACATTACAATTCAAAACACACTCAAGGAAAATAAATTTGGTACTAACATGCCGACACGATCTCTAGAATCGAGTAACTAAACTCCAAAGCAACCCTAGAAGTGATGGGTATTTAAGTTCAACTCGAGAAGTTTGTAATGAATTAGTTTGAGCTCAAGAAATAAGTTTTGGTTCTGGACCATTGGGAGACTTCGGTTGTCCACCTTTCCACCGAAGGTTCACTCTGGTCCACTTGAATTTCACTCTCCTTTTACTCGCGATTATTTTCTGTCTCCTGCCACGAATTAGTCAGCTCTACTCTCGTTCGAATTATGTACCGGAAAGTGCGAATAGCAATTTCCCGCTGCTATTTTTGACTTTTTTCCCGCGATTGTAATTCAAATCTTCTGATCTTATTTTTCTGATGTTTTCAGTTGTCGCGAGAAATTTGAGCATAACATGCTCAATTCGAATTTTGAAAAATTTCGTTTGACCCCAAAATCAAGACTAAACGCTTTTCTCAAGTTCAAACTTCCAAACATGACCGACTGGCACATACTCCTCGGACTCAAGATCGATGTCCTCATCGCGTGTCGTCGTCTGTCAGTGAGCCCCAGAGTGTTGAGTGCGTCTCAAGATACAGTGCCACAAGGTCATTTACAGAAATTTGCAGCGGATTTAACTTAACCTACACCCCAAAATTCACAAACATGCAAAATTGTCACATTATCGCTAAACAGCAATCAAAATCTGCATACACCTGCACCCTGAATTTCCACTTTGTAAGCGGATGATCAAAATTTCTTTTGTTTCACCCATTCAGAAAATTGTCATGCAGCATCTTGATTTATATAGTAGTTATAAAATACTAGTAACAGTAATTTTTTATTAAAACTTTTTTTGTGTACAATCAGATTTCATTCAAGTTCACACTCAAGCCCCCTTTCATTGTACCACTCACGACTCAAGAACCAATCTCTGAACACCTTCTTCATTTCGCGCTACTTGTCTTCGAGGTGCTGGGTCCTGACACATTCGACGTCGCAATCTGCCTTGCCAGTTCTTCTTCGTCATCGGAACTGATCACCGTCTCTTCCTTCAGCTGCCTTCAGCTGTTCGTAGGACCGCATCCACTCCTTTTGCTCTTGTAGTTTTTTCTCCTGATTCGGTAGACCCTTCACTTAAGATTCCCTATTCCTGCAAAAGTAATTGTGCAAACTCAGGCTCACATTCTTCGCCAAGTCTTCCTCCAATATCAATTCGCTCGCCGTGGTATTGTCTCGAAACACTCTACCAACTCTTTTCCAACCCGTGGTTATCGCATTAAGATGGGTTAACAAGGGTTTCTTGAAAACTTCCGGTCCAATTTCGGCCAGGAACTGTCGATACTCCTTCTGAATGTGATCCTTCGTGTATAACCAAGACGTCAACGTCGCCCGAAACCATGGGAAGAATCTTATGCGACTCCACACGTGTCTCACCTCCATAGGTCTAATGAATACTTTGCACGCAGTCTCAAACAACTCAAGCCTCCGGTTGTAGTCAATGGCATGTATTGATTCCACTGTAGGTGCTCTCGACTCTCGATATTTCGTCACATTTTCTTCGATCCATCACAATGCCAGCATCGAACTCACCACAAAAAGGGTGACCTTCTGCTGATGGTCAGGTAACCCGACTGAACAAATTTCTTCCACATCCCATATCAAGCAGAAGTTCAAGTGCTCTGAATACCACACTGTCTGCGCCAGGCAGTGGCATGGGCATTCCCCATGTGTCAGATTGATACTCCTTAGGTTGTGCTCCCCGAAACTTCCAACAGATGCTCAAACTCCATCCTTTTCTCATGTGTTACGTCATTTTCTTCCATAGCTGGGGCACTATTCATCCTTTTCCCGATCGTGTTGTGTCTCTCGAAATCACTCTTGTTCTCATTTTCCAAGCTCAAGAGTTCTTCACCCCCGATCCCGCTCAAGTTCTCTCTTTGGTCCTCCAGCACAGCTCCAAGATTTTCCTCAGCAGTCGATGTGAGTGATGCGACATGCGAGCCAGGCGTACACGTTTGGGTATCGAGAAGGCTTTGTCAATTAACACCCTCTGACTGCATGCTTCCACCATCGCCATTTGTAATGGATAGCGGCTTCCACACATATTGGCCATTAACGTGGCTTCCACACATATTGGCCCCACTAGAGATTTTGCATTCGTTCGCAAACTGTAGTCATCGCTCACGGGAAATCCCATCTCCGCCTCAAGACCTATCTTCCATCCTCTGATGTGCTTTTGGACCATCTGCAACACTCCAGGCCACGAGTACACGCTCAATGCCGTCACTAACTGATGTTGGGATTCTAGCATCTCCAAAGATTGAAAGCTGCACAACCTCGAGAAGAATCCGAACGCCGTAGCTATGTTCACCTTGGTGCTCGTATAGCATTCAGCCATTATCTGCACCTCACTCTTCTCCTTCTCCGTGATGTCACTAAACTACGTGGCTAGGTCCTTCTTCTGAAATAATTGTATTCTGACGCAGGATCATCCACCACAGCCATGTTCTCCACCTCCACACACGAGGTCCAGACAACTGCCTGGTTCCATCTTCTTCACTACCATTTCTTGTTTGCCCGTCGTTTCCTCCGATTCCTTTTGCTGAGGTAAAAATAGTTTGTACACCACGTTCAGATTCCCCAAATCTTCATCCTTCGCTTGTGACAGTCTCACTCCCTCCGTGATTTCTTCAATCAAACTCGCATGTGGATGAGGGCACCCAGAGGGCCTCAGCATATTTCAAATGTGTCGTTTTCATTTCCCATCTTTAGTTCCACACTCGTGTGCGAGCTCGGCACGCTGATCACCTCTGGCTTTTTCTCGATTAAAAAACCTAGGCTTGGCCTTTCTCTTTCCATCGGATCGATCTCGACGATTTTCTCCGTCCAGAATTTCAACAATTCTGCCACTCGAAATTCATGTAGGCATTTCCGGCCTCCGAATCCAAGAAAGGATTGTAAGCTATTCCCATTACTCCAGACACATATTGATATTCTCCACGTTCTGTGGGTTTCGCATATTCTTCAGCTCGGGCCAAGTTACGATAAACGTCATGCCCCTCCTCGAATATCTTTTTGTAGAATCTCCGTATTTCATCAAACTTCCCATGGCTCTCTAGAGACTACCTCGAGCTCTCTTTTTCTTTTCGATTCCCGTACTCTGGTACACGTTCAGGATAACAGTGGAGACTCTCCTTTCCATGTTTTTATTTCCTTTCGCTTTTTGATGACACAATTGTACAGTAGTGTCAGTTATCACTGACTTAATCCACCTCAAGAAACAAGTGGCATCTTTTCTTCTCGCTAGGCTTAATCCGGAATTGTCTCGAGCAATATGTTGCACCAGCATTTGATACACCTGAAGACTCTTTCCGCCCAGTTTCAGTTTATCGTGCGAGGTCAACGCTTCCAGTGCCACTCCCGCAAAACTCCACGTGAACATCAACTGTCCTGCAGTGCGGACAAAAGGATTCGCCATCATTGGCAACGTTGACGACGGTGCTCTCATCGCATCTTCAAAATACTCAAGCAGCACTTTCTCCCAAGATCGCCCCGACTGGTTTCCCAACTCTAGTTTGAAACTTCGGCCTTCTGCTCGGTAGCGCAATACCGCCGCTTGCGGCACAACCTGCGATCAAGCTCCTTCAGTCGATTCTCCAGTTCTTTCTCCAGAGCCATCCACCAGCAATGTCGAGCGGTATTCTTTGTCGCATTCTTCTCTAGAGGGTCGCACGTCACTTGCTTCCCAATGGCCTGGTGCTGCGTCAAAAGCCACTCCTTCTGGATGTCAATCTCCCACGTCTGTCTACTCGTCGAACCCCTTTTCACGTTTGTCTTTGGGGGTTTGAAGTCATCTTCCGTTCCCGGGGTTATCGGAGCTTCCAATTCCCGTATCACTTCGGTTAGCCTACTGGGTGCTGAACCGCTCTTGTAGGCCGCTGTTTTCCCTCGCGCTAGAATAATGGGAGCTGTCTCTTTTAGATTTTTCTCTGAGACCGCATCCGCCTAAGGACTCGCTTCCTCTGTCTCCCGTTTCCTTTTCCCAGACCTAATTCCCATACTCGGGGGCGTCAATTTCACCATCACTAACTCCTTTTTTTTCCAGGTCCCTCCTCTCCGACTCTTGTCTCCCTTCTCTAGTCTTAAGAATATTAGTATTTTTAATCACATACTAGTCTTACTTTTATCATCTGCCTCAGCACTTAATTTTTTATCATCAGTTTTTTTGTTTAGAGTAGAGCTATCTTCACATGGAATGGCCCCGGTGTTCTGCTTCTGCTTCCGCTTCCTTAGGCCAATCATCTTCTCGACCAGCCCTTCTCTTCCCTTCTCGTCCAGTCCAGTGCCGATCAGGACTGGCTCTCCAAACTTCACCACCGTGCTCTATAGCTCTTCCTTGAAGTCATCTACTCCACACACCTTGTTCTCCACTCTCTGGTTGAATTCGTCCAGGAACCTTCGCCACGCCTCCTCGTCCAGCGTGCTCAAGAACATATCTTTGTTTCCCTCAAAGTTGTTCTCCTCCCTTGCTTCGTCGGTTAGCAGCACTATTCCCATGCTGGACGGTTCACTCGTTAGTGGCAACTTAAGATTCTTCCGGGAAGATCTCAAAGGTGGGATGGCTGTGTTTGCCCAGTCGTCCCCACTCAGCTCTTGCAGTAGCTCACGTGTGGTACCCGGGCTAAAGTCCCTATTCGTTGCTCCTCCTCCTTGCGTGTTTTCCACCTCCATTTCCTCTCCAACTTCGCTGAGAGTTTCGTCCATACTCTCCCCTTCTCCGGACTCTGGTTGGTTCCATTCTAGCGCGGCAGTGAACCTGTTCTCCACTGGAAGGTTTCTTCTGTCTCCTGGGGCTCCCACAGACAAGGGTGAAATTGTGGTCGGATCTGCCGTCTTATACTCAGTGAGGGGCACGTATAGAACTCCTGCCGCGTCCAACTTCCGTTCCCCCTGCTGCAGCTCTACCTCTTGTAATCCATTAGGTGCCCGATAATTTCTCGTGCCAAATTTCATTTCGTCCTTCAGGGCTATGTGACCTTCCTCTACGATCATCCTCCCGTCATCATAAATGGGCAGCTTGCTTTCGTGACCCGCCTTCTCAAAAGTTTTCAACACTTCCCGAACCTCGTACTTTGGAGGCATCGACCCCGCATCTTCTTCGCTTATCCTGGTGTCACAGGCATCGAAGTACACCGCTGCCGAAGACCCGATGAACAAGGGGTTCCAGCTCTCCGTGAATTCCTTTGCTGCTGCTCCACTGTCGCTCTTGCTTGTAGAGAAGGGACTACCATGGGGCTATTCACTCCCAGCGTCATCCGCCTCACCGTCAGGAGCTCAGGAATCGCGGCGGGCAGCACGTCCCGCTCAAGAATTGTCTCCAGCTCCCTCTTCGCATACTGAAAGCACTTCGTCCAGGCTGGGATCCTCAAGACTTCCCTCGTGACTTTTGCTGTTGGATTCAAGTTCCAGAATTTTGGATAGACTTCGATGGGACCTTCTTGTTTTCCCCCCATCCTGCATTGCAGTTGACCCCTGAAATTGAGCACTATTAGTTCTGGCTCCTTTATCTTCCCGAAGAGCACTGTCTCACTCGTTCGCGCTCACAATTCTTCTTGTCGACACCAGTTTTCAGTGCCGTCCCGTCTAGAATGCTGTTCAGGCTCACGTGCACCACCGATTGTCGGTATGCTGCCACAAGCGGATCCGGGAAGGCGAACGTAACGGCTGGCCCATAAACACAGGTCACCATCTCTCCTAATCCCCTGATCATCCCCACGGGATCAGATCTCATGGCCAAGCACAAGTCGGTCAGGAGAGGTATTCCTCCATTCACCTCCCTCACTTTTTCTCTCGCCTTTGCGCTTCTCCCTTCATTCACCTGTCAAATGCCTGTTCTGCATCAGGAGATACTCCACTAGCAGCGTCTTCAGCCCAGCAGCTCACATGTAGGAATACGTATTCGGACTCGGGTGGGCCTTCCTCGCCGACAGGGGTTCCCCATACTTCATCAGTCGATGGAATGAATGTCATCAGCTCCCCATGTGTCAGGAGTATTAGAGTCTAGTATCCATCAATTCGGAGCGTCTCCACACCCCTGCTGAACATATATCCTGGGCCCATATTGAACAAGTACCTGGAAAATACCAAGTACAAAGTCAGCAAGAGTTTAATGGGCATACTCAAGAGCTCAAGTACGAACGCTTCAAAGATGGTGTTTCCTACGTAGAACATCTCGTTCAGATACTTCTTCTCCCAGCATGGACTCGAGAAGTTCAAGATCTCGTAGTCCCTTCTGGTCTTCAGTTTGCGCTTCAAGTGCTCTCTCCAGAAGCATCCAATAGTCACTTCGTTTGCAGCCGTGACGAATCTCCCCACTGTCATCTCTCTCTCTTCTGCCACTTCCAGCTGTTCCTCTAGAAACTCCCATATCTGCTTCACTAGTGGTGGAGCACTCTCTCTCGTCTTGTCCGTCACATTCTCAAGTCTCGGGGTCAGCAACGGCCATCTTCCTTGCTATTGCGTCAGACGGTATACCATCGATTCCACTTGTTTTTCGGCTGCCGCCACATTGTTTCTTTCATTAGTTGGTCCTCTCGCGCTGCTGGTGGAACTGGTGATTGTCAGATCCATGCTCCGGAACCACAGGCTGGCTGTTAGCTGGGCTATCGCGGGATGATCGTCCCCAATCTCCTGGTTAAACTTCAGCTGTCTGGCGAGATTCGACACCTCAAGGCAGAGAACCTCATTCAGCACGATCAAGATATCTGCTAACTCGTAGAATCCCCTCAGAGCTTGAGATAAATCCGCCCATGCCGCTGCCAGTTTCAGACTTAAGAAGTCTCACGTTTGTTGGTTCCAACTCGCGGTTCGGAGCGGCCATAAACATCCGCCACGCATTGCCCTCCGCTATCAAGATCAAAATTGCATATACGAACTGCAATGCTGGTGGCATGCTCGCGTAGACTGGCGATGAAGTAAACACCACTCTTGTTTTTGATCCAAATCGAGAAGCTACCACCTCCTCCACCTCTTTCATTGCAGCAGACAACGTCTAAATAGCTTCCCAGATTTTCTTGGGAGTTGGTTCCGCGCCTTTCAAATGCTCCAGAAGTCCCGCCGCATGCAGGTGGTCATTCATCCCCGCGAGTAGCAACAGCTCTGGTTCGCACGGCGTCTCCGACTTTATAGCCACAACCATGGACAATATCTGGTTCAGTTTCACTCCAGCCACCATACCCTATCAAAAATAGAAGTAGAAAACACTTTTCAACCAATAACAGAAAAAATCACTCTACAATTATTACAGTATTATCAAAACCTTGATCCCGTCATCAGACAGCTAAAATCATGGCACAAAAACAAAACTAAGCCAACCAACGCTGATACCGCAATCTTAGAAAACAAAACACTCCTTGGATACTTCAGAAAATTCAATATTACCACTATAAATGAAAACACAGATATTTTAGAATATCAAACACCTGATTTTAAGGTACCTTGTCTACCCTTAAGTATGATGTTAATAGCATTCAATACTTCACGTAATCTACACACTAAAGGATATTCAGGATCAGAAAAGACATATTCTAGTTTTATCCAAAATTTTTATTTCCCCAATGCACCAGCTTCGATTAAAGTATTATGCAACGATTGTATAAAATGCCAATTAAAAAACCCTACCCAAATCGAAAAAAATTGCAGAAAAACAAGATTTTAAAGGGCAAAGTCTATATTTTTATCACAGAATATCATGTGACACAAAAGGACCAATTTCACCATCCTCAGAAGGAAACTCATATTTAATGGTCATTGTTGATGCATTTACTTATTATGTAGCACTCAACCCAATACCCCATTGTATTGCTTACTATGCATATACAACGCTCTACGGACACTGGATAGCTAAATTCTGATTACCCGAAATCCTAACCACAGACAATGGCACTGAATTTTTTAATAACGAAATAATCACTTATGCCATTTGTATAATATTAAGCATAAACCACGTACATCTCGTGCACCTTGGAAAAATGGATTAGTCGAAGGTATGAACTGTTCATTACAAGAATATCTCAGATGTATCATTAATGGAAATGATACACGATACACTGAATGGTCAAGAGATGTAAAAAAATTTTCCCTTAACATATAATTCACAAATTACAACAACCCAAGGAATGTCACCATAAGAAAATGTATTTAACCAAAAACCACCTGAACCAATAATGTTTACAGCAAACGCCCATAAAAATGCACAAGGTTATTGTCAACCAAATAAAAATTCAATTTGTTATGATTTACCACTTCATACCCATGATGAAGACTTTCATCACCCAGAAATTTTAAAATTAGCTTCCGGTACACACACCGAATGGATTTTAAATAGATATAAAAAACACAACGAAATTTATCAGAAAATAACAAAAAAAAAGTTAAAAAGGCAAAACATAAATAACCAAATCAATTCACGCTTCACACCAGCAACAGCTTTAAAATTGGAACATTTGTTTTAAATCCAAACTTCACAACACAAAATGGAATTTCCAAAAAATTACAACCACTCCGAAAAGGACCATATCAAATAATTGATAAACCCACTGATGTGACATGCAAACTAACTGACTCAATTAAAAAAAAAATTGTTCAACATCGAAATAATTTATTACCCTATTATCAAAAAAATACGCTTT
>NW_026971402.1:10000-12651 GCF_963678635.1 Symsagittifera roscoffensis | reverse complement strand
GATTGGATCAGTATAGATCATACAGTTGTTCCAATTAAATTACTAAATCATTTAAAATTTGGTTTGAAAACGTATCAGAGAAGAATTATATTTTACTAACGGAAATTATTTTCTGATTCAGCGGGTACAGCCAAACTAATGGTAATCGAAAGGGTGGATTTACTCTTCTCTCTGTGACAATTGCTGTTCAAGTGGTTTTGTGAGTGCGTTCCTCCATCAGATAATCAATTTGGATCTCTCCGGGAAATTGAGATGCTAGAGTCGGCCTGGTGAATTGAGTCAACAATTCCGCCTCCTTTTACCTCATTTGCAGATACTTCGACTTCTGTTACTTCGCCTCCAGTAAGTCTTTGATGCAGTGAGCAGACACCCGAAAACAGATGAGGAGAAACCTCAACTGCACCCAAAGAGAAAAGATTGACCAAAATGGAACAATCTCTGCTACACTTGGAGCCTATGTGAAAGACTTTTAAGTCTCTTTTGCGTTTTGGGCTGCTTCGTTGTGACAGTTGAGTTGCAGTTTTTTATCTGGTTTCATAACTTTTTGTGATTATTGGAAACTTCAAACAGCAAAAAATTTCGAATCTTGATAAAAAAAAACAAAAAGCAATAGAATGAACAAAATTAGTCTGTACTAAGTTATCCACAATTTGCTACTTATGAGTCATCTATGGCTAGTTCAAAAACAGACTGAACACAGAAACCAAAATTTACTTATTCTAGAAAAAATGCTTATTTTGAAAAACGGCTCAAATTTTTGCCTCGCAAAGAAGACGTTTTACGGTCTTGATGCTCTTGTACAAAATGAATAACTAGTTCAGAGGAGCATACATGCAGTATGTATTACATCCGTCGCATATAATTTGATTCAGTGATTTTTTCTAGAATTACTTGACAAATCCCGAATCAAAATTCGAATGATTCGAGTTATCGTTATAACTTAATTTTTGTTACACTTCTAAACAGATAAACTTACATGATATAAACTTCTGTACATGAACATATACACAAAAAATACAAGTAAAATTTATGCTCAAACACACACACATGTGTTTTTAAATGCATAATTTCTGGTGCTGTACTTTACATCCTTCTAGACAACTCAGTTACAGAAACGTTTCAGAGTTTAAACATAAGCTAATTTTCAACAAGCAGCTATACATTTCAATTTGTTTTGTTAAGCATAATAGACGAATTACCATTTAAAACACACAGACAACAATCTAATTACTAAAAAACCAACAAATACACAGACATAGCATTTAAAAAATAGTTTGTGAAAAGTACTTAGAGGAACAGCTATATAAACTCTAACTCTAGACAATTATACACAGCTAGACAAATGTACGTTTAAAGTACTTGCTACAAGTGTTGTTCATGTAAAATATCTTGTGAATTACTTTTGATGGTTTCAACCAAATGCTTCAAAAAGAAACGAGTTGGGTTTTTGGTTGTAATTCTAGCTGTATATGATAATTGAGCGTCTAAAAGGGTTTGTTTGATCAAATAAATGAATGAAAACTTATACAGAAGAATAAATAAGCCTACATAAAAATATTATCAAATATGTAAATGAAATCGCAGTAATTACAAATACATATAAATACGAATACGCACATTACATATTTTCAAAAACATGACTATATACATATACGTGAACAAGATCTTACATACAAATGAGTTATCTGGACTGTGTTGTTCATTTACAGTTTCTATAAAAGTTTTCACAAATTTTTAAACAATGTTTGATGTTTAAGCGAATAACAAAAAGCAACCATGAATTTTTTTTGGATACAAACATAATTAAAAACCTATTTAAGTACTTTTCAGAACTAATCAAGCACATACAAATACACAAACATACATACAAAGCTAACCCAACAGATAATTATACAATGTGTCTGGTACAAAATTGGTGCTAAAACAACTTTTGATGGAACCCTGCGTCTTCCAGACAAACAGTGACAACAATTACTTTGAATTTGATTAGTTATATCCAGTTAAAAATACATGTCTCCAATTAGTTCATTAACGATATAAATAAGAAGGCACACTGAAAAACGTACAAGAAAACATTTGAAAGACCCACAGACAATGCATATCCGCAAACAATGCATACATACACAAATGCAAACAACTCTAGATACATGGACTAAAGCATGAGATGATTCACAAAAACTAGTTCTTTTAAAAAATAATAAATTAACCCAGAAAATAAAGACAACTAGTACAATGAGTTTGAAATATAATTTGGTCTCTGAATTTGGTCTTGCGTCTGAAATTGTTTCTGTGACCACAACCTTATATCATTAATTATGTATGAACATACAAATTTACAATTGCTAACACAAACATGAATAAACATAAGAACAAATGCACACAAAATTCGTACTGATACACAGAACAAACTTATAAAATAGTTCATATAGAGTATCTGGTGAAGTTTTTTAGATTGTTCTGGAACAATTAGGCTCGGAATTTTGATTGAAATTGAGTTTAAGTTTCAATCAGTTAGAGTCATGTCTCCGGAATTACTTCCAAAGAGTACATGTAAAATAGTACCCAATAAATAATAAAGATATCTAGGTAAAAACATATATAGATACATCCATACATACTTACATAGTTACAAATAAAAAAAAAATATACAC
>NW_026971402.1:0-7500 GCF_963678635.1 Symsagittifera roscoffensis | reverse complement strand
GATCATTAGGTATAAATATTTTACATAGGGATCATTAGTTATAAATATTTACATAGGGATCATTAGCTATAAAAATTATACATAGGGATCATTAGGTATAAATTTTTTTACATAGGGATCATTAGGTATAAACATTTTACATAGGGATCATTAGGTATAAATATTTTACATAGGGATCATTAGGTATAAATGTTTTACATAGGGATCATTAGGTATAAATATTTACATAGGGATCATTAGCTATAAAAATTATACATAGGGATCATTAGGTATAAATTTTTTTACATAGGGATCATTAGGTATAAATATTTTACATAGGGATCATTAGGTATGAATATTTTACATAGGGATCATTAGGTATAAGTATTTTACATAGGGATCATTAGGTATAAATATTTTATAAGGGATCATTAGCTATAAAAATTATACATAGGGATCATTAGGTATAAATTTTTTTACATAGGGATGGATCATTAGGTATAAATATTTTACATAGGGATCATTAGGTATGAATATTTTACATAGGGATCATTAGGTATAAGTATTTTACATAGGGATCATTAGGTATAAATATTTTATAAGGGATCATTAAGTAAAGAAATTTGAAAAAAAAAATTGAAAAAAAAATTGAATTAAAAAATTTTGAAAAAAAAAATTTGAAAAAAAAAAATTGAAAAAAAAATTTGAAAAAAAAAAAAATTTGAAAAAAAAATTTTGAAAAAAAAAATTTGAAAAAAAAATTTTTTTCAAATTTTTGGATGAAAAAAAATTTTTTGGAAAAATTTTTACATAGGGATCATTAGGTATAAAAATTTTACATAGGGATCATTAGGTATAAATATTTTACATAGGGATCATTAGGTATAAATATTTACATAGGGATCATTAGGTATAATCTATACCCAATGATCCCTGTAGGGATCACCCCCCCCGATCCCAGTGTCGTATATCTATACTACTAACCTACTAAATTTTGAACACTAAAAATTTGACATTTATTAGCTCTAAATTCAGAGTTTGTCATTACCTTATTCACCAAAGCCTTCGCGGCCAGTTAAAGAGCAGTCGGAACATTCACCAGCATTGAAGTTTATGGTTTTTAATCAATTATATTGGATTTTCCTTGTCAGTTTTTATGAAATAAAAATTGATTGATTGTTATTGATTAAAAAGGATTAAACGATACTATTTTTAAGCAATAAAAACTCCATAATAATATATTATTTTCAATCTATCAGTTTTCATCAATTATAATGGACTATAATCCATATATTAAAACCTTTTGCGTCTTTTTGTTGTTCTTCCAATTGAGCTTTTTTCGCCAAACCCGAGTTTAAACCCAAATTACCAGATCTGTTAAGCGTAGGAGTTTCAAAAGCAATTTGACTAAAGTTGTTCAAAAATGAAGATGTTATGCGCTAGTCAAAACTGAAGATTTTATATTCTCAATTGTTATGAGCGATTTTTATTTCAGGTTGGCCAAATTGATTTTGCGAGCACTCTTACAACACTAAAAAGAACGTATTTCGAACAAATTTTAGCGCTGCAGGCAAATTTTGTAAAAAAAAAAACTGGTCAAAAATGCCCTTTTGAGCAATTTTCGGAAAATTAGTACATATTGGCCACTTCAAAATTATTATCTAGTGGCCACCCCTAGATGAACGTGTTCGTTTGAATTTTGCAGAATTTTATCCACAAAGTTATCTACAAAATTTATTCCATTTTCATGGATTTTAAATACAAAAAATGATCTAATATATTGAAAACAAAAATGGATTATAATCGAATATAATGGATTTTATTGCATTTTATTTGTCAAAAGTAATTGATTCAAATAGAATAAAAATCCATCACGTTTTTTTAAAATTGCCATGATAATCGATGAAATAGACAACATTTTATTCAACAAAAATCCATTATAATTGATTTTTATCCATCAAACTTTGGTGCGGGCAGCCCTTTGCCCCAATGTACGAGACGTCTCGTATACTATTTGGTTTAACTGTTCTGTCTACAATGTTTCTTGTTTTTTTTTCACCGCTCAAAACATTTTTCCCGGCGCTCACAAAACATTTTCAAAAATCGACAAAATGTTTTTGAGCGAAAAAAAATTGTAATAATTTTTCCAAAGGTTTCAGTTTTGATTGTATAATAGAAGGCACTGATGAAGCTTTTCGATTTTATGCGCTAAAAACTCAACGTAATATATGTTGTCTAAATAGAGTGTAAGATTTCGACTAAATGTTCACAAAAACGATTAGTTCATTTTCATAACAAAAATATCGTTTTTAATAGCAAGCGTCAAGACAAATTGGAAGACAGGACGGTATAAATTAGTATGAAAACCCTTTTGAAAAATTGTTCGTGAAAAATTGTAAAAAAAAGCCACACATGCCCAATTCAATGAACAATAAATTTAACTAGAAAGTTCCGTATCTTTTTTGTACTTTTGTTTATTTGTTTTTCAGAAACCAAACTTCAACTTTTGGCTTAAATCGATTTTTTTGATGAAAAATGTTTTTTTTTTGTTTCAGAAAGAGTTTTTTTCACCAGGTTGACAAATAGAACGCTAGTTCTATTGAATCGTTTTTAGAAATAACCTCCAACAATTGTTTTTATAGGTATCTGTATCAAACCATTTCTTTTCCGTGGTACAGTTTAGAATCACTTATATTGGCAATAATGCTAACAAAATGATAGCAGATTAGTGAAAATTTTTGTTGATTCAAAATGAAACATTCTAAAGTCACATTTTATCTGTTTATTTTGTTGAAATTTTTTTTCATCTGCCCCAACGGTATTTCAGCGAAAAAGGCAAGTACATAGATGCGTGCAAACTTAGCTCTCATTTCTAATTCTTCAAGCAAAATAACAACAAAAAAATTGCCAAAAAGTTCTTGCAAAACAAATGAGTTACATCTAGTATCTGCAAACAAATTGGGAGTTTTTATACCGCTTTCATCATAAGTTTTATCAGCAAAAACTAATCATCACTGTGAAAAAATTGAGGAAACAATGTTTCGCTTTTTAGGAAAAACAAAAATCCTTGTTTGTGGCCTTCTTAAATCGGTTGCATACAATTTCGTTTAGTATCTGCACCGGGGTTCCTAGGGTGAAAAATGATTGAAATGGAAAAACAATGTCTAATGTTTTGTCTTTATAATCCATTAATGTTGCAAATACAGACCATCAAATTGACTATAATGTAAAACCGAATTCCACTCAAATCCATTATTATCAAATACAGTCTAATTACAACTCCTTATAACTGATTAAAATGGATTAAATTTCCAAAATTACAGATTTTAAACAAAATTAAATTGCAGAACTGCTTAAAAAATTTTGTCTGCATTACTCATGGCCTTCTCGAAATCTAAACCTACTCAATTTTGTATAAAAAACGCCCATTTAACCAAATCCCTCTCCCCTATCCGTTCTTTTTCAACTCCTCTCCCCCAGTTCATGTGCCCCCACGTTTAGTTCTCTCTCTCTCTCTCTCTCTCTCTCTCTCACCATGTTTACCCACTAGGTTACCGCCTCGCCGTTTGTATTTCCCACCGTTTACGATCTTCAATCTTACCCCTACACATGTTTACTTTACTCTCCATAAACGTCGAAAGAGGGAAGGTAGCAGAGCGGGGAAGGGATGTAAAAAATAGAAGGTTTTTAAACATGGGAGAGAGAGAGAGAGAGAGAGGTCATAAGCTGATGGGAAAAAAGGTACACAAATTGGATTACAGTGTACAAAATATCAGCAAAATAAAAAGAAACTGTAGATATTGCAGCGTGCGTTATGACAAGAGTAACCATCAGTTGTTGAATATCAGCATGTGTTCTTGGCTAAACAAAGAAATAAATGATCCTGATTTATTTAAAAGTATTACTATCTATTATAATTGGTCAGAATGGATTTCATTGAGTTGACAAAAACTATATCCATTATCCGTATTTCATCACACTATAAAATTTCATTTTTGATTTCTATATAGAAACTGAAAAAAAACCAAAACATTTATGTTTCTCACTAAACCTAAACTCCAGTGCCTGTAAGTCTATAAAACTTTTTGCACATACTAAAATGGTGTAATATATATATATATATATATATATATATATATATATATATATATATATATATAACCCTAAAGCTATAGGGTTAGATAACCCTAAAGATAACCCTTAGGCTATATATATTTAGAATTTAGAAACTCTATGATTAGCATTTGTGGTCAGCAGGGTAATTGAGATTATCCGTATTTCATCACACCATAAAATTTAATTTTTGATTTCTATATAGAAACTGAAAAAAAACCAAAACATTTATGTTTCTCACTAAACTCCAGTGCCTGTAAGTCTATAAAACTTTTTGCACATACTAAAATGGTGTAATATATATATATATATATATATATATATATATATATACACATATATATATATATATATATATATATATATATATATATATATATAGAAACCGTACGATTAGCATTTGTGGTCAGCAGGGTAAATGAGTTCAGTGCTTTGAATTGATTTCTCAACCTTTTTTACGGGCTATTTTGAGAGTTGTTCTATTTTTAATCAAAAAAATAAAGAAAAGACATGATAAAAAAATTCAGAGAAAGAAAAATCTTTTTTTTAAATTTTCTAAAGATGTTTAGGGTTGTCTTGATTTCAAAGCCGACTTCAACCATAACCCAGCTCAGATTTAAATAGTATAAAAATTACGCTTCAATCTGTGGATTGTTTCAGAACAATGTCACTCATCCGCAAGTTTTCATCAGCAACTCGTTGATTCGGTTAGTCGAGGCACCAGACCCACAGGTATTGTTTTGGAAGTACAGATTTTGAAATTAATTGATATAGATTTTTAAATGAAATTTACAACGCAAGCATTGTTTTCATTTTTAGGCATTTCAGATAAGGTTTGAAAAAAATCCGCCAATTTGATATTCACCAGATGTTTTCATGATAGCTTTTGCATTCAAATTAATTTAAATTAGCGAGCGATTTAAATTATAAAACAAAATTAAAAATGAAAAAGAATGTATGTTAAAATTAAAAATATGGAATTAAATACATTGTGTTCAGGGCTCTTCTTCGGACCAGCTGGGAGGAGTGTCAATTGATCATTCTGTCATCGATGAAGTCAGATTTCCAAAACACAAAAATCAGGTGAGCAGAAAAGAGGAGGTATTAGATATAGAGTCCACATTCTGAAGCAATGTAGTCTACCAAAGCATAAAAAATTGTTAAAATTACAAATCCTAACACCCATTTTTCAGTTACTAGATTTTAAACTGAAGAATAGTATGAAAACTATAAATATTTTTAAAAGTAAAAATATTTCAAAGGTTTTTAGGATGGAAGGGTTTCAAAATTTAAAAAAGTCAGTTTTCTGTGTTTTTTCTAATTTTATCAAAAATTCTTTGTTTAAACACTAAAGGAAAGTCGGAAAGGTTAAGGCCATTTTCTGAAGTTTTCTCATGTCGCTTACTACTGCTCTACGATTTTTTCCCCACTTTTATAGCGAAAGTAACGGACTATTTGTGCTTGGGTTGGTTTTTTCTTCAGACCAATTTCGAATTTTTAACAAGCAATTTTTGACGGAATTTCTATATATCATTCGAAAGGTATTATTGTCTTGAGCTCATATTTGGAAAGATATTTCACCTGTGATCATTTTTCGTAAAGTTACGGGGGTTTAAAATTGCCATTTTGGCCAATTAGGGACAATTAACGCGCGACAATTAACGCGCGGTAAGCGGAGAGTTAATCCGTCTTAGAAATCGTTCCAAACTGGTTGAAAGAAGATTATTTGCCATAATTGATTTGTACTTAATATAGAGTGTGGGGGGATTTTTTACAGCATTCAAAGGATTTTGTTGTCTTGAGCTTATAGTTAAAAAAAATCTCCTGTGATCATTTTTCATAAAGTTTTGAGGGTTTAAAGATTACCAATTTGGCCCTTTTGGGACAACTAACGCGCAATATATTTCGCGCTTTTAACGCGTGAGCGGAGATTTAATCTGTTCTGTCTTGAAGGAAGCTGAATTGATTTGTTAGTAGGAGCGAAATCGACCACTTTGCACTTTATATGGCCTGTGAAGTGATGATTTTAGCAAAAATTGCAAAATTACAAAAAAAAAATACAAAATTTTTTTTTTCAATTAAATGTTCTTGTTTTTACTGTCCCATAGACCTTAAAAGAGTTCCGGAATATTCATGGCCTCGCCCTAATACGAGCAGTCTTGTTACTGTTTACCTTTGAGCAGAAAAGATCATAAACCATTCAATTGCGGATCAGAAAATCCAGATTTTTCTGACAGCGTTAATACTTTTTTAATCCTTCTCGCAGGGATTTTTTCACTCTCGGGATGATTTCGTTTATCCCGTTGAATTTAGACAAATAAATCTAGAACAAAACTTTTTTGTACTAATACTGGCTGCTTTGTTATTGAATGATTTATGACCTATTGTGCTCAAGGATACAGACTAAAAATAATTGATAGAACACAATAAGCGACATGAGACCAATTCACAATTTGGCCCTAACTTTTCCGACTTTTTTTTAGTGTTTGAACAGAGCATTTTTGATAAAGTGTTAGTAATCAAAAGTGTGTAAAGTATATAAAAAATCTCTGATAACAACCTCTTGCAAACACTAATTACACAAGGAAGTTTCAAATTCTGTCCTAGTTTGAAGTTTTCGGAAGAAAGGTTAAAAATCTTGAAACAAAGCATCTTCAAAGACATATCAAAACCCGAAAAAAAACAACGATCGAGCAAAATATAATTAAAACGTTAAATTACATTTTGATCATGCGGGGAAGTACCAGAGTACGAATTTTTTTGCTCAGCTCATTACCAGCGAATAGAAGTTAAACTAACAATTTTTTTTGTTGTATTTTTTCTTAAATTTTGCTGCAAGACACTTTTTAGACGAATTTTTTTTCATTCCACAAATATTTGGGTGTGAGTCAATCTTTTTGCAATAGACAGCAAAAATTGCCGAACTCTGATAATATATTTTCTTGAAGTGGATGGTTTCTTCTTACGATTATTCTCGCAGTTTATCGTGTTTTCAAATTGAGCTGAACAATTTTTTTTGTACTTATTGAAAATAAAAAAAAAAGAACTGAACAAAATTTTCAAATTCGTTTTTCTCAAATTGGTTAACTTTGGACAAAAAGTGATGAAAACAAAATTGTTTGTTTTTTTTTCGCTTGAATTTTATATTGTGACTCAATTTGCAAAACTGAAACCAAAAAGCACCATCGAAAATGGTCAAATCATTTAGTTGAAAAATCGGTACAGGAATAAAACAGCACAATCGAAGGTACAGGTACCCTCTCAACTGTTTTGTTTTGGTTTCCAGTTTTATTAAATGTTACAACATAAATTCTGGCAAAACACTGAACAATTTTTGTTTTCATCATTTTTTGTCCCAAATCACAGAAGGTTCTTGAGCAGTGCAATTTCCAATTTCAATAAACTGCG
>NW_026971401.1:0-1000 GCF_963678635.1 Symsagittifera roscoffensis | reverse complement strand
GAAAAAAGCAAAGGTTTGTACCCATAAAATTTTTGAACAAGGCTCTGCTCTAAATCTTCGTAAGCAATATTCGATCCTTCCATAAGACAATTCCGAAGACTTAAAGTTTTTTCAAATTTGGTTTATAAGCTTGTACTTTGTTGACAAGTTAGCTAAGCCAAACAAGGATGTCAAGTATTTACTAGTAGCTGTGAGTATTTTTTTTCGCAATTTGTCAGAGCTCGAACAGTGAAAACTTAGAATGCTGCGGAAAATTTGCAACCTTTCAAAAGTTATTTCTTGAAACAAGCAGCACAGAGAGATTGCCGATTGATAAAGGAACAGAGTATGGAGAAACCGCCCAAAAATTTTGAAAGTAGAAAGATATGAAGTCTTTTCAAAAAAATGTGAGACAAAAGCAGCAGTTGCAAACAAGCAAATCCGTCTTTAAAGCATCACTGATGTCGTTTTATTGAAGATCATGGTGAGAAACTTGTGCCCAAACTTCCGAAATTGTTTCTACAAAAAATGTAGAAAAAAGATTGAACCGATATAAGTACAGCCGATGGATTAAAATTCCAACTTTTCATATGAACTTTGATGACATGTAAGAACGATTTTTCTAGTTCTTGGTGTTTGCTGTTTTTGAGGGGGTCTCTGATAGAAAAGTAAATCTTTTCCAATTTTCTTCACTTTTTTAATTTCAAAACTGGTTGAAGTTTGATATTGCTAATTGCCTGATGATATGAAGCAAGGTACGAAAAACAAAACTTCGCATTAGTGTTTTGTTTTTTTTCACCATCAATTTCTTTGCATTATGACAAAATACAAAAAAAAAACTTTTTGATTTCGAACAGAGTAATAATTTGTTAACTACGAGAAACCATTTTTTATTTCAAAATCTGACTTGTTTCTATGTTTGATTTCTGTTCTCGATTCTGATTGGTCACTGTCTAGAAATTGTCTAGATTCAACAGTTATGAAATTATGAAACACAAAAACTATTTGTTCAACAGCCGGG
>NW_026971400.1:0-1000 GCF_963678635.1 Symsagittifera roscoffensis | reverse complement strand
TTATGGAAAAATACCTATCATACAATTTTCATATATGGAAAAAAGCTTATCATAGAGTTTTCATACAATTTTCTGTACGTATGGAATTGTATGAAATTGTATGACAACAAGTTTCTCATATATGGAAATTGTATGATAAGAAGTTTTGGTCAACCCGGGCAATTACAGGAGACAATCTTTTTTAATTCGAGCTTAGGGCATCACGAAGTTTTGAATGATATAAAAATTGTGGCCTAAAATGGACAGTTGAATAATCAAAGATTAACTGAAGAAGAAACAAAACACACGAGCAAAAAAATTGTTTGTTTTTATTCAGAAATTGGAACAAAAAAATGAGATTCAGTTAATTTAGATAAAAATTATGATAGAAATAATCTCATTAAAACAAAGAGTTTCTAAATCAAGTTCAGATACTTTTGTTGAGTACGGGTGAAATAGTCCAACCGCGCCGAAGTTGAACAATTGCAAAAAAATGCAGTCCCAAAAATCAAATTGAGTACTGTTGTTAACCAAAACGGCAGAATAAAAAATCACAAAATTGCCAACTTTAATTGATTCCGACACTAAGAAAACAAAGTTTCGCCAATGCGTCATAATTTTTGCTCAACAAATCATTAATTGAGTAATTGCCAATCTTTTGTCTCAGTTTTGTTTAAAAAATTTATTAATGTACTACTGCCAACCCTTCACAAACGATCTTATGAACGGTTTAATAAGATAGGCTGTAGCCTTCCGGTCTCCAAGCTTTCCATTAGGATAGGGGATAAGTTTTCCCATGTATTAAGATAGGGAGTAGAAATGGTAAGATTTCAGTGATTGGCATATGGTAAGAAATTGGCAAGAAAAATGTTAATATTATGTTTTTGCGTATTTTTTTTCATTTTTTATCAAAAAACTTTTTTTTTTTTTAGTAATTTCCACTATATACAGCCACAATGCAATGCCCAGTTGCCTTCAAATGTTGCAAAATGCCGAGTCGCTTTCAAATTGTCAGCAAACC
>NW_026971399.1:0-17933 GCF_963678635.1 Symsagittifera roscoffensis | reverse complement strand
TTTTGGACCCGCAGTAGTCCACCCTCTCCCTGGGTATAAGTTTTAGTTTAAATAGTTTTCTTTAGTTTCCTTTTCACTCCATCTTTCAAGTGTATCTTCCTGCTTAATTCGTGTCCCGCTCTCTGTCTTCCCCTCCTTTGGTTGTTCTCGCTTTCAATATACTGTCTATCATAACCCCGCTGAATTTGGATACCGCCGTTCGTTTCCTGGTACTTTTCCTTGATCCTGTCCCATCTTGATCTTCTGATTCCTGACTAGAATATGATACGAGGCGTAAACGTCGCCCTCGCTCCCCTTTCTTTTTGGGCTGTTTTTCCCCTTGTCCTTCGTTACTCAAATTCGGGGCACTTCCCCCTTGTTCGGTGCTCATGGTTTGGACCTCAGTGTCCACCCCCTTGGATGTTGGAATTCCGCTTCCTTCGGATAAGTTGGGTCTTCCCGCTACGTTTTCTACATCTTTAGGCACCTTTGGTGCATTCGCTTCCACGTTCCGATCGGGTGCTGTTGTTGGGTTCCCTGCATGTTTTGAAATTGTTATCGGCTCGTACTCCAAATCCGAGTCTGCCTCCTCCGCTGGTGAAATTTCTCGCGTTCTGTTTTCGGCCTTACTCTGTGTGCTTGACCCCGCCGCCTGTTCGTTTAGTGCTCGTTTCAATTCCGCCCGACGTTGCAGCGCACTCATGGCTGGGGGTGGTAGTGTTAGTTTGCTCGCAGTATTTGGCGCGTTGGTCGTGATGACTTTCTCAGCAACTCCACTTTTCCTAAGTACAGAGCCATTTGCTAGAGTTAGAGTATGATTAGATTCGCTAACTACTTTTTGGTTTATGGGTCTATACCTTTTATTGCTGTCCTTAAGTCGTTGGAACAAAAGCTCGGTCCTTTTACTTGGCTGTTTGGACTTGCCCCCCAAGGCCTGTTTCCCGCCAACCATTGGTGTTCCATCCGCCGCCGAAACTAGTTGATTCTGTGCCAGTCATCTAGGGTGGTTCCTGTGATCGACATAAAACTCAACGTCGGATCGTTCCTCCCAATCCGTTGCCAAGGCTTGGGGAATCTTCTGATTTCTTGGGTCAGTAGAATCTAAATAGGCAGATTTTTGTTTCAACACTCTGGCCCAAGTTAGGTTTTGCAGGGTTGGCTTTTTCGTAAGATTTCGAAGGACCGTATTTGCTTCCCTGCTGTGATGAGCTTCAAACGGCGATATTTTGAGAGTAGCATTCGGAGCAAATCTCAGAGCACTCAAGGCTCGTTCTATCATTGATTCTAAATTTCCGCTATCTTTTTCTTTTGCGTAAGTTAAGACAAAGTTTTTCATGCTGCCAATGGTACGTTCAACACATCCAGTTGCGCAATGATAACTCACGGGTGAATAAATTATTTCTATTCCTTGGGAATTACAAAATGATTTAAGTGCATTCGATGTGAAACTTGATCCTTGGTCCATAAAAATTTTCCTAGGGACACCATGTTGAGATATGTATTGTTTAATGAACCTAAGGACCTTATCGCTTTTATTATTCCCGCAGATCATTGCAGAGGGCCAGCGTGAGAATCGATCAACCGCTACCAAAACATATTTACTCGATTCAATTAAGTATCTAATCGGACCCCAAAAATCTAGCTGTAGACATTCATTCGGCTCCCGTGGTTCATAGACTTTCCCAACGTCACCTTTAGCGCATAATGGTTTAAGGCTTTTACCTTCATCCGTGCGTTCCTTGCACCCATCCGCAGCTGCAACTAAACTCCGGTGGAGATAGGGAAACCAGACATCCCTCGCAGCCTCGAATATATTCGAGCGCCCGTGGTGAAAACAATGTAGACGATTGACTACAGCCTTTCTGAGTGGTATGGGGATGACGAGTCGTTCGTCCATCTACAGGCAATTCTCCCGCACGTGGAAATCATGTGTGTGCTGTCCGAGGTAGGCACCCATTGCTCTGACCTTCTTTTCCAATTCCGGGTCCTTACTCTCCACCAGTTCTTTTATCGCACGCATCTGAGGGTCCCCTTTATAATTTGTTCAACTAGCTTTAGGTTGAATAGTTCTGGCAGTGCACTGCTTTTTCGGATGATCTTAAAGTCCCGGGGAATCACTGACATGATTACATTTCCTCCCGCAGGGTATGCCGCCGGAAAGAGTTCGCCTCCGAATGCCGAAGGAATGGAAATTACCGTGTTGCATCGGATGTCCCTAGTGTGATGTGTCTCCGCCTCCAGTCGTGCGTCTACTATCTCCACCTCGCTGCTACTGCCGCTTGTGATTTCTGGATGGTTCAACAATAGTTTATTTAGTTTCTTCAAATTAAGTGATGTCATTGTAGAGGTATTTGTTTTGATAGATTGATAACTTGTTTTGTTAAAAGGAGGACTACTGTTTACTGTGGAATTAATATCAGACTCACGTAGTTTACATTCAGTAATTGACTTCACTATTTTCGCGCCCTCACGGTCATTACACTCAGCTATTCGTTTTACTGGCTTCTGATTGGTTGGCCGACGGTCACGCGTTTTGACGCCCTCTTTCGATGGAAAGTTAATTCTATCGTTTCCAACTTGTATATCTTTAGCTGAAACAACTGATTTCCTTGATGCTTTAATAATCCCTTTATTGGTATCAATATAACCGAGTGAATTGTTTATTGACTGCAATTTAGCAACTGTGAAAGTGTTATCATAAAGACTAACTCTTGTTGCCTCCCCCACCGGATGCCTTGATAGATAATCCGCCAGGCCAATTTTAGCCCCAGGCATATGTTCAATGACAAAAATCAAAGGGAATAATTCGATCGATCCAACGAGTCAACCGACTGAACATAGTTTTGTTTTTCTTTTTGTTTCCATTCAATAATGATACCAAAGCCTTGTGATCTGTCACTACAGTAAATTGCCGCCCGAAAATGTAATTTCTAAAATATTCGGAACCACAAACTACGGCCAACATTTCTAGCTTATTTGTCGAATATTTCTTTTCGGCCGCATTTAGAAAACGGGACGCAAATGATATAGGTCGCTAACCCTCGGCGCCTAGTTGTTCGAGTACAGCCCCCAAATCTCAGAGCACTCAAGGCTCGTTCTATCATTGATTCTAAATTTCCGCTATCTTTTTCTTTTGCGTAAGTTAAGACAAAAATTTTCATGCTGCCAATGGTACGTTCAACACATCCAGTTGCGCAATGATAATTCACGGGTGAATAAATTATTTCTATTCCTTGGGAATTACAAAATGATTTAAGTGCATTCGATGTGAAACTTGATCCTTGGTCCATAAAAATTTTCCTAGGGACACCATGTTGAGATATGTATTGTTTAATGAACCTAAGGACCTTATCGCTTTTATTATTCCCGCAGATCATTGCAGAGGGCCAGCGTGAGATTCGATCAACCGCTACCAAAACATATTTACTCGATTCAATTAAGTATCTAATCGGACCCCAAAAATCTAGCTGTAGACATTCATTCGGCTCCCGTGGTTCATAGATTTTCCCAACGTCACCTTTAGCGCATAATGGTTTAAGGCTTTTACCTTCATCCGTGCGTTCCTTGCACCCATCCGCAGCTGCAACTTAACTCCGGTGGAGATAGGGAAACCAGACATCCCTCGCAGCCTCGAACATATTCGAGCGCCCGTGGTGAAAACAATGTAGACGATTGACTACAGCCTTTCTGAGTGGTATGGGGATGACGAGTCGTTCGTCCATCTACAGGCAATTCTCCCGCACGTGGAAATCATGTGTGTGCTGTCCGAGGTAGGCACCCATTGCTCTGACCTTCTTTTCCAATTCCGGGTCCTTACTCTCCACCAGTTCTTTTATCGCACGCATCTGAGGGTCCCCTTTATAATTTGTTCAACTAGCTTTAGGTTGAATAGTTCTGGCAGTGCACTGCTTTTTCGGATGATCTTAAAGTCCCGGGAATCACTGACATGATTACATTTCCTCCCGCAGGGTATGCCGCCGGAAAGAGTTCGCCTCCGAATGCCGAAGGAATGGAAATTACCGTGTTGCATCGGATGTCCCTAGTGTGATGTGTCTCCGCCTCCAGTCGTACGTCTACTATCTCCACCTCGCTGCTACTGCCGCTTGTGATTTCTGGATGTTTCAACAATAGTTTATTTAGTTTCTTCAAATTAAGTGATGTCATTGTAGAGGTATTTGTTTTGATAGATTGATAACTTGTTTTGTTAAAAGGAGGACTACTGTTTACTGTGGAATTAATATCAGACTCACGTAGTTTACATTCAGTAATTGACTTCACTATTTTCGCGCCCTCACGGTCATTACACTCAGCTATTCGTTTTACTGGCTTCTGATTGGTTGGCCGACGGTCACGCGTTTTGACGCCCTCTTTCGATGGAAAGTTAATTCTATCGTTTCCAACTTGTATATCTTTAGCTGAAACAACTGATTTCCTTGATGCTTTAATAATCCCTTTATTGGTATCAATATAACCGAGTGAATTGTTAATTGACTGCAATTTAGCAACTGTGAAAGTGTTATCATAAAGACTAACTCTTGTTGCTTCCCCCACCGGATGCCTTGATAGATAATCCGCCAGGCCAATTTTAGCCCCAGGCATATGTTCAATGACAAAAATCAAAGGGAATAATTCGATCGATCCAACGAGTCAACCGACTGAACATAGTTTTGTTTTTCTTTTTGTTTCCATTCAATAATGATACCAAAGCCTTGTGATCTGTCACTACAGTAAATTGCCGCCCGAAAATGTAATTTCTAAAATATTCGGAACCACAAACTACGGCCAACATTTCTAGCTTATTTGTCGAATATTTCTTTTCGGCCGCATTTAGAAAACGGAACGCAAATGATATAGGTCGCTAACCCTCGGCGCCTAGTTGTTCGAGTACAGCCCCCAAACCATTAAGGCTTGCGTCGCACACGATACGTATGTCCTTATGCACATCAAAATGCTTAAGTTCGACTATGTTCGCGAGTTGTTTCTTAAGCGATTCGAACGCTGTTTGGCAGTCAGTTGTCCATGGGAATTCGTTTTTCTTACTAAGCAGCGGACGTAGGGGCACCGAAGTTTCTGCCAACGCAGGTAAATATTTGTGAAGGCTATGGATTGACCCCATGAACGACTTCAATTGTGAGAGCGTTTTCGGGGCAGCTAATTTGTCAATTGGATCTGTTTTCCGCACCATTGGTGTAATCCCTGATTTTGTAATCCGGTGGCCTAACCATTCGCAAGTATTTTTTGCAAATTGACATTTTTCTAGTTTCAAAGCCCTATTTTCTCTATCTAATTTCGCTAAAATCTTCTCCACCAGGGCAATATGTTCAATTACGGTACCTTTTGAAATCACTAATATATCATCAATGAAAGTATGCGCACACGGAAATTCAGCCAGAATGGCATCCATGACCCGTTGAAATTCCGCCGGCATGGTTGTCAATCCATAGAATCCTGTCTTGAAGCCATATGTACCGGTAGAGCCGCCTCCCACCAACGAAAAATTACACTGTTTGCTAGTATTTTCATTTAAAGGAAGTTGACCGTATGCGTACGTGAGATCCATCGTTGTAAAAAAAACATCCTCCTGCTTACGTTCGCTGATCGTTTGCCCTACAATGTCCATTAGTTCTTCAATATTGGGCATTTGATATTTATTTTTATGCACTTGCTTGTTCAATTCTCTGGATTCCAGTGCAAGTTTTACCGAACCATCCTTTTTCACTGTGATGACAATAGGTGAAACAAAATATTTATCTGAACATTCTTCCATTTTTTGAATATGACCTTGTTCCAAAAGTTTGTCAATCTCCTTATCGACTTTTTCCTGTAATGTTATGGGCACTCGCCTGCCCTTTTGTTGAATTGGAGTTAGATTCTTGAAGAATTCGGCCTGCACTTTATAATTTCGGATACGCCCTACCCTGCGAAAAAGATGTTGAAATTGCTTACTGAATTGTGTCTGCCAATCATCCAAGTCATTGTCCGTCGCCACAGTTCCTTCCTTTGAATGTATGCTGTTCACCCCTTCTGTCGATGGTGCTTGTACCAACATCAGTCCTAGTGCTGGCATTAAATCCCTGCCAATAATAGACGGTCTGCACCCTCCGATGAAGTTGATATCCGCCGAGCAAGTCCATGCATTGGAATGAAGCGTGACTTGCCTTTTCCCCAGAAATCTTAACGGATTGTTGCCGTAGTCGCGGAATTGGTCGTCTTTCGGATCCAGCGGTTTCAATTGTACGTTAGCTGTTCCCAGGGTACGTTTTAGTTCCCCAATAGTGAAGATGGATATTGGCGAACCACTATCAATCCAGGCCTGAGTTGCTTTTCCATTGATTCTTAAGGCTAGTTTGGCCCCCGCGACTTTCAATTCTGTTTCCTCCTTCCGCCAGATTGACATAACTACATACTCCGTTGAACTATCCGAATCCCATCCATGTGTCGGGGCCTTTGAATCTGTCACCCATCCGACGGAACTTCCGTAATTGGATGCACTCTCCTCTGGATAATCTTGTGCAATCCCACCATCAGTGTCGTCCTCATTTATCATGCCTACACGACCCCTATTCGCCGATCGACGTCCTCTACAAGTTCGCTCGTAATGTCCAGTTTTCTTGCAAAAGTTGCAGGTTGCGTTTCTTGCTGGGTACTTTGGAATATGATCCGGGGTAAAACCACTCTGGTCACAATTGTAGCACTTGCGGTCTGCTGCTCCTCCGCGGCCCCTTGTGCCTCCTCTGCCAAATCCACGTCCGCCTCTTTGAAATGGTCGGCGATAACCTTCTCTGATTGCGCTTATAGGCTCCGCTTTAATTTGTAGTGAGCCCGCTGGTGCTGCGGTAAGTCCCCCATCGGATACTTTATATGACTTAGCGTATTTGTCACCCCGCTCATATGACAAAGCAATCCGATAGACCTCATCTGGTGTCTTAGTTGAACGACATAGTTCCGTTTGAGCCTCCTTATTGGATATATTCACTATGAATACGTCACGTAACACCCGTCGTTCCAATGCTCCCAAAGAGCATCTAGCGGCCAGTCCACTCAATACGGAGTGAAATTCTTCCAACGTTTCCCCGTCACGTTGTTTTCGAGATAGTAGCTGATACGTCTCGAACGTTTCGTTTCTTTCCTTCCTGAAGACACTCTCAAATTCATCCAAAACCCGTGGATATCGGGTAGTCGCCAGATCCAAATGGGGTTTTCGGTTATGTAGTTCGTCCTGTCCACGTTCCCCCAAACACAAGTAGATATTAGAAATTAGTGTCTGCTCAGCTTCCAACCGATTTTTTTCATTCACCTCCTCTGGCAGGTCTGTAATTTGCGCCGCGGTTAGCGTCCAATCAAAATAGAATGCCGTCGGATTGAATGAGTGTTTTGCTATTAAACCCCAGGTAAATCGTGTAATCCAATGCTCCCACAGCATTGGTGCTTCCGTACATTTGCTCGGCCAAAATGCCGTAAACCCCAGTGGATTTTTCCCTGATCCCGCGCTTTGTCCTGCTTGCTGCGCCATGTGAAAAATTGTAAGTTCAATATCGTAAATTCACTGAATTTAGACAGACTTGTTTTAGTCTTAACGGTTAGCAACAATAACTCAAAAAACACACAGACTTAACTAAGATTGGCAGGTATTAATTAATTGGTAGCCGCACCAAACACATGGCTAAACCAATAGCGTCAACAACGTAATATATATAGTTAGATACTAGGAATAATATATAAATATATGACAGGTGTGAAGTCAAATTGCAAGTGGAAGTAAAAATCTTGAAGGACGGAGGGTTTGCGAGACAACAGCCCTATAAGAACTAGTTGAGATAACGCTTTTCCTATAACTAGAAAAACTCTTATGCTTAAGTTCAGATAAAAGACCCGGGATGACCAATTTGCAATAGTTTTTTTTACCTCATTTGCGCTCATCTGCTTATAAATTGTACATTTCGAACAAGTATTTTCGAAAAAAAAAAAAATTTCCGAGTTTTTGGTTTATCAACTTTCAGTGATTGATGTGACCTTCAGTGACTTTCGTCCTTCTATACATTGTGTAACGCGCGCTTTTTGATTGAGCGTTCATTTCACCAAAATTGAATCCAGTAACCCTATGATGGACTGCTGTCAGGAGTCTCCAGGGGCTGCAAAATTGGTCTCCATATATGAATGACCAAATTTTTTTGGTTGACGCGCTAAAACGACTTGTTCAAAAAAAAATCCAAATAAAATAGATTTACACAGTCTTTGTTTCAAATCCTATGGTGGGGTGAGTTTTGAACATTCAATCCTATAGTAGATTGCTGCGATGGTTTTTTTCAGGGAGTTGAAAAACTTCCTTTCAAAAATCACTGCTCAAATCCTTTTAGTTTTGCGATTTTTTTGATTTTTTCATTTTTAAGATTAGGATTTAAAAACTTCCTTTGAAACTAGAATTATCAATCAATCACTGGGTTGATGCCAACCTACTCTCAAAATTTGCAAATCTGCCCACCAAACATAACTGCTCAATTTTCGGATATATGGCAATTTTTATTATATTTTCCTTATTATGTGAAAATTTTCTTGAAGTTAGTTCAAATAAAGTTACGAAAGATCAAATGATCAAGCGAGCGAAACAGCTAATTATGGAAAACCAAGCCGCGAACATTTTATTCAAGCCCTAGGAAATGATTTTTATTTCAGTGAAGTGGGCTGCGAAGTGTTTCAGTGCTATTTTGGGAATTATGAACATCAGAATTTAAAATTTTTCTGCGAAAAAAAAATATTTTGTACTAATTTCTGGATAAAGCTACTTTCAGATGGCTTATTTTACTATATGTTGATTATACCTTAGTTCAAAAAAAACAGCACGTGATAAAAAATTGACAAAAACGTTTTTCTAGTTTTATTCAAGACTATGGTCAAAAAATTCTGTGCTACTTGATGTTAACGAGTTAATTAACAAAGCGTGTTACTTAAGCGTCTGTGCTAATTGATATTATTCGGTGCTAATTGATGTTAGCGTATTAATTAGGCGTGTTAAATACAAAGCGTGTTACTAGAGCGTGTTATTCACAAATAGTAAGCACACAATATTTCGGCACACAATTGGTTGGCCTAAAATGGACGTTTAATATCAAAGGAGGATCGCAACTCTGAAGAAAAAGATACAAATCTTTTCTTAAGCTTGTAGAATTAATTCCCAACCCCTGAAACGAGACCAGACTGTGGCTGGATAAGCGCACAATTTGGTGTCTGTAAGTCACTGGAATCCACAGACATAAAGCTGCTTTTTATGTTGATTTTTGTTTTGTTTTTATATTGGTTTGTTGAGTTAAAGTTTTCGAAGTACAAAATTATTGATGATCCCTCAACCTTATATTTGAATAATCAATTCAATCTGATTTATATGTAGATTTTTTTTGACAACTATACTTGGTTATCATAGATAATTTTTTCTAACGTTTTTCTAATCAACGTTATATGACATCGTTTTTCAAATAAACAGTTTTATTCCGGAAAAATTGCGTAATAAATAAAAAAATTTATCCAATTTAGATAGATCATCAGTTTTTTTTATAGTTATAGCAATTTGATACAACTGGCCACAGCATTAGCAAATAATTGAGTGGTAAATAAGTGAGGGCCATAAATTTGTGAAAATCCTTAAGCGAAAAAATTAGACATCACTCGTTTTAAGAATTTTAAAATTTATTTTGGATCCCTTTGCGCGCATTTAAAACTTGTTTGATTGGTTGTCACCAGTTATTTTGATTATCTATGCTTCTATGCCTTTTTTGAAAAATCATTGTGCTGATGATTTCCAATTATTTTCGGTTTTGTCCCGATAATATTTAATTTCATGTCTGACCTAATTGCGATTACAAAAAACGAGTTGGTTTTTTCAGTTTTTTCTAGTTCTCTGAACTTTTTGGTTCTTTTTCGAAGTCATTTGACATTTTTAAACGTTAGTAAGTTAGTAAGGTTATAAATACCATTCAGTAAGGTTATAAAAATTTATCATATTTTCAGTGTATTTTGAACTAGTGGCAAGCTAATATTGGAAAAGAAGAAAGAATTGAAAATTTCCGAAAACCCTAAATATATTTTGAAGAAGCAAATTGTGTATTGCTAAATTCTTCTTAAAGGGAAAATTATAGACAAAAGTTGATAAAGTTGGCAAGTTTAGTTATTTGGGCAGTTTCAATATATATTATTTAAATTATACGTCCTAATGGTTTTCTTCTGTGGTTAAGGGTATGCAAAACTTGCTTGATTCGCCCACTGAATTGAGTATTAATTAATTTAGTCGTTTTTGTATTTTACAAAAACTCTGCATCATGATACGAGAACTTGCTTTTATGTAAAAACTAGTTATAATGTATAGCTGCCTCCTAACGTAATACAAACTTTCTGAAGCAGCAAAAGTTTTTAAGCTGCTTGACTGTAAGGTAAACATGATTGCTCGTATCAAAAGCAAACCCTGAATACTCGGTATACCCACTTAAATGTATTGGCTAACTCTCGTTAGCGAAAAATATAATAAAAAATAATGAAAAAAGAAAGAATTGGTTTTCTTTTATTTAAAAGTAATAACCCTCAAGAATCTTCAAGCACAATTTGATAAGTTTTCTGCCCATAACGCAATAACTTGACCAATATACCGGAAATAATCACCAACTACACTGATTTTCAAATAAAATTGGAAATTTTACGGGATATATTTATCTCATTTTCGCCAAACTGTTTTATCAAACCATGATAAAATCACTATTTAGTTTTGATGTGATGACATCAAAATTTTTTGGGTGATTTAAGAAACTATAAGAATTATTGTAGAAAAAACATCATAGCTTGCTTTAATTTTTTATTGATCTCAGATAATCGTCCGAAATATATCGCAGATTTTACTTTCCCGTTAGAATTACTTTTTTCAGACTTTTTTTGATTCTTAATCATATCAACAGGAGTTATCTGAAAACAAAAAAAAACTTACAAAATGCTGTGTCCACAAACTAGTCCGCGCCAAGGCTGTGAGTTTTGTGGCAAACTTTTTCTGTGGAATCCAACGTAAACCTAAATAAAATTTTGCTAGTAACTTCTGCGAAACAGTTTCAATGACTAGAAATTTGGAGTATCTCTGAACCAATTTTCGTTTAGCTACTCGACAAACAAACCGATAAAATTGGGCAGAAAACTGGCTGGTGCTAATACAAAATTGTGGACTATTCCAGCCAATAACCAGCTCATGAATTTTACGATTAAAACGAAAATGTTCAAAAATGCTCCTTTTATTTTAACTTAAATAAAAAACAAAAAAAACTGATAAATGGAATTGCTTGAGATGTAGGGAAATTTGATAAAAACAAGCCAAAAATGACGACATTAGGCCCTTTTGCAAAATTAAGTTCAGAAATTGCGCGCGCTTCCCCTCAGTTTTTTGGCACGCACTTCTCCTCAAACATTGTGAGTGTTGACGGCAAAAACGTTTTCAAAACTGACCCCCTCAGAAAAGAATTCTCCCCTCCCCAGAAGTACCGAAAAAGGATTCCATCTAATTCTACCAAGAAAGGCCAAATTCTCACACATTGTCTTCACGCTATTGATTTCGGCTCCAGTTAACTCCGATTGTCGATAAAAAAAAACTTTCATCAGAAAAATTTGTCCTTCTGGGATAATTAGTTTTTAGAGTTTAAAGCTAAGCAAATAAATTCTGTTATCGTTTTATTTTGAAAAGTTATTATAGCTTAATAAAGGCCAAAAAAGGCCCCATTTTGACAAAAATTTCTGTGCCGCAGTCAAATTGTTTGAAAGAAAAAACAGGCCAAAAAAGGCATTTTTAGGCACTTTTTGGAAAATTTTGACCAAAAATCGCGTTTTTCGGCGCGCGCTCTCCCCTCAAAATTATAATATATTGGCGCCAAAGGCGCCTTTAAAAAATTTTTAAGGTGAGTCATCCAAAAATGGATATCTCAAAATAGTACAAAAGGGGACCCTTTGGGTCGGCAGGGGGTCGAATCCCTGAGGGGAAGGCGTCTGCCCCCCCCCCCCTAAACCCGCTGATGTCTGCTTCCAAGTTTAAGCTAAAAGAAATGGTTATAGCTGGTTTTTTAATGTTGGTTTTTCTTTCGTTTTTTGAAGAAGGTGTTTTTTTTCTCCATACAAATATCGTTTTTTTAACTAACTATTTAGGTGCCATCAATGGAAGACATTGTTGTCTTGAGCTCAGGTACTTCATCTATGATTTTTTTTTGTAACTTTATGGGGGCTTAAAGATATTCAATTTCGCCCATTTCCGACAATTAAAGATATATTTTAGTATTAACGTGTCAAAATTGTTACAAATTGAACTGGAGCAGACTATATGTCCTAATTGTTATGTTACTAGGAGCAAAACAAAGCACTTTTTATTTTATAGAGCGTATGGGGGATGGTTATAAAAAACGAATCTCAAAGTTTTTTCAAAATCTATTTTTTTTTTGGAATTTTTATCAATTTTTCATCAATACGAATACCACTCCAAAGACCATAAAATGCTTTGCCCTGATACGAGCAGTCATGTTTTTATTTCAAGTTGATTGTTCAAATAGTTCTTGTCGTCTATTTCCTGCATAATTATATCATACTTCTTTGAGTTTTCATGTAGCTTCCTCGCTCTTGTTGAGTGTATCTGCTTCTGCACAGCCCCATGCTGAAAAGCTGGGTACCACGTACAGGAGATAAGTGCTGGCTTAGAAGAAGTTTGCTAAGCCGAAAAACGTTAGTGTCATCAATGCTATTAAAATTATATTATATAGTGTTAACTAGTATTCTAATTGTTTGCATGTTAAACGCATGCTAATCGATTGTATTTGTCACAATTCAATAAAAAACGTGAAGTTGATTTTAAAAAAAATAGGCTTATTCATAATCAAGTAGAATCGTTTTAAACGGTTTTAATTTTTTTACCCTTTTATTTAAAAATAATTCAAAAATTGTATTCATTTTAAAAATATTACAATCTATTATTATATAATTTTGCAGAGACGTATCCCAAAGTTAGCAGAACATTTCAATGGGGCGGAAGTTTCTGTGAAATCTTTTTTTTTAAAATTTAGTCAGCATTTATCTTATTACTTTTTCAATATTTCACAAAATATTTTGGAGCCCTTCGCGTAAATTTAAAACTTGTCCGAATGTTTGTTTTACCGGCAACAGTGATTTTTTGTTTGCTCTCAATTCAGTGGTTCTTGTTTTTTTTTTTAATTTTCATTTTGCTGCGTCGTTTTGTCATGAAATGATGATAAAATATGATAGAAGCTTCCTCCATTACCGCAGTTCATAAGGTCCATTAGGGTTCTAAATATGATAAAATGGGGGAGGTGGTCTTATGACTGCCTGTAGGATAGTCTGATCATGCTGCTAATCAAGTTGAAATCCTTACAGGAAATGAACAACAGTTTCATCATGTTCTAATACTCTTATCAAACAACACAATAAACTATATTAAGTCCAAGTAGGATGAAAAAACCTTAACAAAACTGCCACACATCAAAAGTGAAACAAACATCTTGTAATTTGATTGCACGGATAATTTTTGGGTGAATAATGATGGCGTTGGCAATAATGAAAAGCAATAAGCGATATAGTATTTCGAACTTTAACCGCCGTTAAGTTTACGAACATAATTCACGTAATGCTCATATCAACCATTCGAAACAGTCGTTTCCACTGATTGGGTTGATACAATTCAGAAGTGGAATTTTAGTAGAATAAACTTTATTGCTCCGACCATTGAAAACTTCGGTGTTGTAGTTTTTTTCTACTCAAAACAAGGTATCACGAATAATCATCGGAATGGGTCGAGTAATATGCCATGTTTAAGCTCTGTCAGTCGTGATCCGAGCGAAATTTAAAATATACAAAAAATTGTTCCAGCGTCAAGAATAATCGTTTTAAACATTTGAGTTATAGTTATAAGCAAGACAAGCGAGCGAAAAATCTAATTTTAGAAAATTAAGCCGTCAAACTTTTACTCAAGCCCTAAACTTTATTCTTACTTCAGTAAGTTTTTTAGTAATATTTTTGGAACTAAAAACATCAAAATTTAAAATGATTCTGCAAAAAAAAGATTGAAGAAAACAAAACTTTTACCATTTAGTTTTTTTGGCTCATTTTTGGACAAAACTTCTGTCAGATTTGCCTATTTTACTATGTCTGTAGAATGTGTATAAATTCAAAAAAACAGCACGTGTTATCAAAACAACGGAAAATTTTTTTTTCTATTTTTATTTAAGACTATGGTCGGAAAATTCTGTGCTAGTTGCACAGTAACCGGCTATACACTTAAAATTCAAATAATTAGGGTGTTCATTAACAAAAACTAGCCACACTAAAACTTTGGCCACTGATTATTTGCGTGTTATTCGACACACGATAAATTAGCGTGTTAATTAACAAATCGTAAACGCGCAATACTTCGGCACACAATTTGTTGGCCTAAAACGGATGTTGTAAAACAGTAACAAAGATGGATCACAAATTTTAACAACAATTCAAATAAATTATCCTGATCTCGTCAGTAGCGCGTAGCAGTCCCACCCATGAAATGAGATGAAAAATTCAGAATAAACTGTGGATTGGATGGGCGCACAATTTGGTGTTTGTAAGTCACTGAAATCCACAGACAAATCTTGAAAATGTTCCAAAACATAAGTGGATGCCATACACATATTTTCCGCAGATTCCGCGCTTACATACATGTAACGTAAATTATGTCGGCTCAATAGTTTTGTCGCGGATCCCGCAACGAGCGAACATAGCTAGTTGTTCCGGATTCCGCTATTCTACTTGCACATTGCTGATTTCGTTTACACTTTGCGGACTCCATTTACAGGATCTGGGTTTCAATTGTATATTGTGGATTTTGCTTACACTTTGCGGACTCCACTTACATTTGCCGATTTTGTGATAGCGTATTTTTATCCTTATCATTCATTTTTATTTGTTGGTATATTCCGCAATCACAAATTTGGGATAAAATAACTAGAAAAATAAAAAAAACAGCAGTGTTGCGGATTTTGCGACAAATATGTTTTCCGTCTGTTGCGGAATTTGTTAACAGATGCGGAATACGCCTGTTCTTGGAACTATTTTGGACGATACAATGTTTAGCATTAGATTCCGCAAATTGTAAGTGAGTTCCGCCAATATAAGCGGATTCCGCTCACACTTTAAGGATTCCGCTTACAGTTGCCGTGACAGCATAAATGTACTATATCCATATACTTTTTTTGGATTCTAAAACAGTCAGAAACTTGCGGAGTTTGCCAGTTTTTGGAACGATTTTGAGCAATACAGTGTTTTAGCGATTTGTTTGTGAAAACCAAAGCAGCACAGAAAATCAAAAAGTTTGCAATGTTGCGGGTTCCGCGACAAATCTGTTTTCGGGTTGTTGCGGAATCAGTTTACAAATCACAAAATTCACAGTTTGGCCTCATGATGAAACTTTTCATTTAAAAATCTTATCTTGGAATTAAAAAAGTTAATAGTCAAAATATTTTTTATTTTAGTCACGACTGGTTGCAAAGCATAAGTATAAACCCTTTTTTTATCTCCTAAAGCTCGGTGTGGATGAATCTGAAGTTAATCATTTTATATAATTGTTAATAAAGGATATTCAGCAGTTTTTTCATATAACGTCATATGAAGCAATTGACAACTAATTCAGGATGACGCTGAGTGGTAAACAGGAAAACAATAAATTTGAGTAGTTGCTCAACAGTTGATATAATCAACAATTAGTTCAATTTTGCCCTTGAAAACTGGATGAACCAGTTGAAGTATAGTGTTCATTTGTATCATTTGAAGTATCATTTGAAGTATAGTGTTCATACAAACAAATTGAATTTAATTAATATATCGAAACGTTAGAGTTTTCTTCAGTAGTTCTTGAAATGATGATCAATTTTCAGACTATTCTATTTTTGTTCACACTGCGCTCAGCAAGTGGCGTGTTGGAAGTGTTATCAAGCTTACCATGTCCTGATCTCAGAGACTCTCCTGTCATATCGCGACAGGAACTACAGGGCGTTTGGTATGAAATAGCCCGCACGTATTTGTCACCCGAGAATGACCAGCTATGCAGCGTATTCAGTTTTCTAGATGTCAACGGCAGTAACAATGGCAAGCATATCCAAATTTCAGTTTTAGACACTACCGGACGACAATGCCGTATATATTCCAGTTTAAATGGCGTTAAAAAAGTATCTGAAAGTATGACCAAACGTTTGACTAATCAGAGGTCCTATTGAAAACCGAACAATTCAGATATGAATATTTTAGTACTTTTCTGTTCCCGAGTCGAGATTTTTCACCTAATTTGAAGCAAGATTTGAGCGGTTTGAGCGGTTTTTTTAGACAATTACGCTCAAAACCTTGCTTCAAAATGAGCGGTTTGAGCGGTTTTTGAACGGTTTATCTAAAAAAACCTCTCAAAAACCGCGCAAGATTTGAACGGTTTTGAGCGGTTTATCTAAAAAAACCGCTCAAAAACCGCACAATACTTGAGCGGTTTTTGAGCGGTTTTTTTAAGCAAGATTTGAGCGGTTTGAGCGGTTTTTCCAAAAAAACCGCTCAAACCGCCCAAACTGCTCAAACCGCTCAAATCTTGCTAAAAAACCGCTCAAACCGCTCATATCTTCAGCGGTTTTTGAGCGGAATCTCGACCCGGGTAGCTACACTTGTGAAAAAATTTAAGAGCAAGTTCAGGTTTTTGCTCTCTGAAAAGCCTGTCGTTTTTGGACAACATAAAACTTTGAATAAACCATAAGTAAGATTTCGAATAAACCAAGAGCAGATGATCAGAGCTGCCCTCCATGAATCTATCGGTATTTGGTTTCAGAGACTTACCAAAGTGACCCGGGTCTGAAGGTGCCAGGTTTCCTCATCTGGACTAAGTTTTTCATCGTAGTGAAAAATTAAGCAACAATCGAGTTTGGTAGACTTTTTACGCTGATTATTTCATTTTTCTCGCTGAGAAGGTTTCACGTCGAATGAACTTATTCAAGAAAGAGTTTACTGCGATGCAAAACTAAGTGCAGATGAGGAAATTGTTTTTTTTTCAGACCCGGGTTACATCGGTAAGACTTTGAAACTAATTATTGACACTTCATGGAGGGTAGCTCTGATTATTTGCTCCTGGTTTATTCAAAAAATTTGCTGAAAAGTGAAGTAAAGGTTGTCCAAAATGGATAACGAAAACAAGCATTTTAAAGTACAAACGTGAATTTTGCTCTTAATTTGGTCCAAAAATGTAGCTTACAGAATAGTACTAAAATACTCGTCTCTGGAAATTTCGGTTTTCATTGGGACCTCTGATTCGTCAAACTTGTAGTCATGCTTTCTGATACTTTTCGACGCCATAATTAACAAAAAGAACACTAAATTGAACAAAGTTGATCTCACTTGAGTGCATAACAGTTTTTTCAATGTTTCATTAATTTTTGATTTTTCTTTTTTTTTTCTTTCAATGGTTTGATTCCCCACAAAAGACATTGTATGGTTGTACCATTCCTTACATTTTGCGACACTGATTTTCGAGCTAAATTCATCCAAGAAATCTTTCATTTTCTCATGCCGATAAAGCGTAAGCGTTCTAGCAGCTCGAATTTCATCACTTGGAGCTATTCAAGTAGCAGCCTAGTCGGGTAAGAACCGTTTCACAACAGCCTTCCAACATGAAATGGCTGATTCCACCATCGTTAGCTGTATTCCACTTTCAGGGTTAGTGTCCAGAATGTTTCAAAACTATACTATTTGAATAAAAATGATGAATCGATGCCTTATTGTCACTGCTCGACCGTACACTTCAAAACGTTCTAAACCGCCTTCTCTTTTAACAACAAAAGACATTGGGGCAGGTTATATAGAGGCCACGCTGACCTGCTAAATTTCCAAAAAAAACTCTGTAGCACCGCAAGTATCTTCCTTGACTGCGTCTTGTA
>NW_026971398.1:0-18763 GCF_963678635.1 Symsagittifera roscoffensis | reverse complement strand
GGTAATGAATTTTGCGTCTGTTAGTTTTATTTAAAATTATTGTAGAATCAAAACTATAGTGGATCAGTCCGCCTTCAATAGGTTTTCTTGATTAAATCCCCGACCTAATTGACTTCCTTGAACGTCGATGAAGCAACTTTTAGTCATAATTGAGCACAACACAGAAAAGAATTTAGGTTTCTTTTTCTTAAATTTTGCACACCACATAAAACTTGAAGTACAACGTGATTGATTTTGCAGCGTAATAAAAGAGCAAATTGCCTGCCCCAGTCCAGTTTGGATTGTTTATTCTGCCGCTTAGTCTTTACAAGGACGTAATAATTCGCTCGTTAAGTGTTCCATTTTGAGCTATGAATATTTAAAGTAGCTCCAAAAATTATATTAATTCTTAACAGAAAAAGTCAAAAAACCTTTTGATTTTAAATTTTGAAACGCAATAATTTTCAAATCATAAAAAAAGAAAAAAAAGAATTCTCACAAAAACGAGGATAGTTTAAATTACTAATCCTAGCTCACCTATTCACGAAATTTGGCACCAAAAGTTTTGATTTTTTCGAGCTAGTTTTTAGATGATATCGAAAATTTTCAATTGAAAAATAAAACTTGTAAAAAATTATTAGCTAGAGAAACGAAAATTACTGGCAGAAAAAATCAATCTGCTTTAGAGCCTTGCTTTAGAGCCTTGCGTCTCGAAAAGTTTTGTGACATAAACCGTGGCACGCTGTGTTGTGATAAGATCAAATTTGGAGGTGCAATATAAGCTGTTGTTATTCTGGTGTAAAACCCATGTGATAATACGAACAAAAAAAAACATTCAAGTTTGATACAAATTTCGTGCAAACACATTTTTCTTACTTTCTCATTCGTTTTTATTGATCAAGTAAAGTACAGAACCATATCGCATATAAGCGTTTATTTTTCAAATAAAACACGGAAACATATTGAACACATATGGTTTAATCTTATATTTTTGCCTACTTTGCTAACAAGAGTAACAAAACAGCTCGTATCAAGACGAGGCCCTGAATTTTCCTACTGACTTTTAAGGTCTATTGAGCAGTAAAAACCTGAAACAATTGAACGTAAAAAAAATTATAAAAAAAACTGAGATTTTTTTGTGAAAATCATCTCCCCACACGCCATAAAAAGTACAAAGTGATAAATTTCGCTTCTAGTCACAAATCAATTATGGCATGATTAAAAATTGAACCAATTTGGGACAATTTCTAAGACGGATTGCGCGTTGATAGAGCGAAATATATCGCGCGTTATTTGTCCCAAATTGGCCAAAATGGCAATCTCTAGACCCCTATAACTTTACGAAAAAGGATCACAGGTAGAATATCTTTTCAATTTTAAGCTCAGTACAACAATACTTTTTGAATGATATTTAAAAAATTCAGTCAAAGATGGCTAGTTAAATTTGTCTGAAATTTGCCGGATTTTGTCTGAAGAAAAAAATCCTACCCCGAGCACAAATATTCCGTTTTTTTCGTTACGAAAGTCGGAACAGTACATACTCTGGTTAGTTTAGGGTAATGTGCTAAGAGTGGAGATGATCCTTTGAGCGCAGTTGAGCTGGAAAAACAGATTCCCCTGCTCAACCTAAGCTAGGACAGTGTATTGTCGGGTGGCGCTCAAAACTGGAGCAAAGAAACGAATCCTTGACAATCAAACACCCTCAATTTTGTCATTCACATTTTTTTGTTCATCTGGTTAAAGTAATTCAACTGAAAATCTACTTTAACTAATTCAATAATGTTTAAACCATATTTAACAGTTCTGATGGACTTGGGGGGGGGGGGGTTGGGGGGAAAAAATACTTTCAAATATATTTTCGCTTGATAAATTTTCAAAAAAATTTAGCCAAAAAATTTAGCTGTTCAAAAAATTTAGCCAAAAATGCTCTGCAAGAACCGGCACAAAAATTTTTGAATCAAGGAAACTCGAGTAGTTCTTTTTCAGACGATCAGTTGAAAATTCATAATTTGCAAAAGTTTCCGAATCTTGCACGCTCATTTGATACCACTACATTCTCATCAAGTTCTCTAAATTTATTTGTTTGGGGCTTACAACTTTTTTGCTGCGAATTTGCCAACAGTGGTTGTGATTCCAGGTAAAAAATCCATCGGCGACCTGAACCTGCGAAGTGTTGAAATTATAATTAATTATAATTCGGTGGATATAGCATGATGAGGTACAAATAAGCATGGGGAGATAATGCACTAAGTCAGATTGTTTAAAAGGTGGAGCCGAGCAAAAAACTAGATTAAAACCCTTTCTTTCGGTTAGAAATTGGTTTGATTGCTTGAATGAAAGTATTCTAAATTCTTTGTTAAAATTTGATTTAATTTTTTTTAATTTATACTAACCAACTCATTTTTAATTATCGTTTAGTATTTCAGTATTTGCAAAGTTCAAAGGTTTTTATCATCGAGTCATGGTAATCAATTTTGTAATCATATTGCCTTGAAAACCTTTTATGATGCAACAATGCTGTACCGATAGGAACAGGGTCGGATCTAGGATTTTCCATTACGAGGCCAAACTGTGCATTCTGTGCATTTTAAGCGGATTCCGCAACAGTCCAAAATCGTATTTGTTGCGGAATCCGCATATTTGCTACTTTTCTTTGATATTCTTTGCTGTTTTGAATTCCACAAACAAATGCCTAAAACACCGTACCGCTCAAAAGTGCTCCGAAAATGGGCGATTTTGCGGAACTCAGAACAGTACGTGGAATCCAAAATCAAATAATCAGATATTTGTATACTTGAATTGAGCTGTTGCGGATTCGTCAACTGTAAGCTAAATCCGCGAATTGATTACGTGGAATCCGCAAATTGTAAGGGGAGTCCGCATTTTGTTTCCGGATTCCGTTTACATAATTGTATATGTGTAGCATAGCGTTTAAAGTTATATCTTTAAGCTATTGGTCGTGAGAAAAATGAACCTCAGTTACTACGTTGATCAACTACCAGTTGAAATACCAAACGTTTAGTCTCAATTCCTGTCAACCCAACTTCGATCTCAAATCCTGTCAACTTGGATCTCAACTTCAATCTCAATTCACTAGAATCGGAGCCTGCTAGACCAGTATTTTGGATTTATGCAATTCAAAATACTGACCTAATTCGGCGATGTTCCGTACACTCTCAAACCAGTGACTACAAATATTGAATTTATTCGGCAATAAGCTTCCAAACTCAGTATTTGGGATTGACGCACTCCCAATTACTGACTTAATTTGGCAATATGATGTGTGTTGTATTTCCATACACTCTCAACCCAATGACTACAAATATTGCTTCCAAAATACTGAAAGGTGACATCCACCGATTTCGTTAACAAATGTTTTGAGAATTGTTCGTGGATTCCGCTGACAATGATTAAGTCCTTGCCTTTAACTTCCTCATTTCTATAGATAAGAATTCCAGCTCTAGCTTTTAATTGTTTATACGCAAGCTCAGTAATAAACAAAATTCTGAATCCAGTTATAGTTTGCATAAACTGCTTTTGTATGCAAACTCCGCTTTCAAATTTTGAGGTTTCTACTTACATTTGGGGATTTCGTTTACGTTTTGTGGAATCCACTTTTCGTTAGGGAATCCAGAATAACTAGCTATATTCGCTTGTTGCGGAACCCGCGGCACAACAAATGTGCCGACAGAAATTACGTTACAGGTAATTGTACGCGGAATCCACGGAAGTTTTGTTAGTGGAATCCACTTACATTTGGAACCTATTTATTTAGGCCTGTCTATGTAATCCAAGAACATACAGACACAAAATTGTTCGCCTATCCAGTGCACAGTTTGGCCTCGTAATGTCTCGAGGTGAGAGGCGGATTTTCAAAAAATTCCGCAAATTTTGTCGATCTTTTTTTAGGTCGTCCTATGGGTCAACTCCCCCGCAACCCACTCCCCCGCTAAATCCGCTGGTGAGTACAATTGTCTCGCTTCTAATTTTCCCAAAATTGTTCCCCAAATCAGATTTGTCGCGGAATCCGCAACGTTGCTACTTTTGCTTTGATCTTTTTTTGCTGTTTTGTATTCCACAAGCAATAACCAAAAACACTGTAACGTTCAAAATCGCTCCATAAATAGGCGAGTTTGCGGAGTCCGCAGCCGTATTTGCGGAATCAAGAACAGTCCGTGAAAACCAAAAACGAATAAAAAGACATGTGTATAGTTGAATTGAGCTGTTTCAGAATCCGCAACTATAAGTCGAGTCCGCAAACTGTAAATGGCATCCGCAAAATGTAAGTGGAATCCTCAAATTGTAAGTAGAATCCGCAAATTGTAACTAGAATCCGCATTTAGTTTGCGGATTCCGTTTACACAGTATTACGCGGAATCCACAGAAGTTTTGTAAGTGGAATCCACTTACATTTTGAAACATGTTCAAAGGTTGGTTTATGGAATCAAGGAACATACAGACACAAAATTGTTACAGGTCAGAAAATTTACGTTACAAATATATGTGCCCAAGGAATCCAAGTAAATCTTGTAAGTAGAACCCACTTACACTTTGGAACATGTTTAAATACTCGTCTCTGGAATCCAGGAACATGTAGACGCAAAATTGTGCGCCTATCCAGTGCACAGTTTGGCCTCGTAATAAAGTAACAGATAACTCTCCCGTTACAGTTTTTTTCTTCAAAATGATTTCATGATTTTGTTTAGAATCCTGGTTGTAAAATATTTGTATGTTCCAGATCTGAAACCAGCCTTGAGCAGATCTGCATTTGTAACAAAATCCATGCCTGACTCAAACCTGATTCAGACAAATCCATGTTTAAATGAAACATGACACATGTATGAACACGATCTGAAATAGGCAAAGTTTTAAGATGCTCAGATCTTAAAGTTTCAAAGTTTTTTAATTTGGATGGATTTTACTACTCACATCCCAATATCACTTCAGCACACCTGAATCTCAACTAAATCCATCTGAATCTCACTTAAATTCATTAAATCAATTTTCAAAGACTCCTGAGCAGATAGATTCAAGTGTCATATATCCATTGATGCTAACAAGACGAAAAAAAATGCTATCTAAAAAAAATAATTGAAATGTTTAATTTTTTAATCATCTTTTTAAATAAAAACACGTGCCAGATATTATAGAAATCAAGAAATTGGTCCTAATAATCAGATTTTTAGCTCAAAAGTATGCAAAAAATTTACATAAATTCATAATTGGAAATCAGATTTTCGGCATACACCGTTGTAACAAATCAAGAAAAGATTCCAAAATTATTAGACTTTTAGCTCAGGAATATGCAAGGAAACTATAAAAACTTATCATTGTATATCAGATATTGCGTCAAAACGTATGTAACAAATCGAGAAAATGGTCGATCTCAACCAAACTTTGAGCTCAAAAAAGTGTTAAATTGTTAAGATTGATTTTCTTCCTTTTTCTGTCTAATATGAGGTTCATTTGTTGTACTGACTTTCCCTTGTTGCCCTAGACAGTCCAGGCGAAGAACCCACCAAGAACTACAACAACGCCAGTGGCCTAAGAAATATCGCAGTTTTTTTAAATTCGCACCACAACACAAGACAAACTGTGGGCGATGGAATTCACAGTTTGCTTTTCCCCTCAGCTAAATTGAAAGCCTCTGAAAGCAGCAAATGAGCAACCTTAACCTTAGTTCTAGTATCTTATGCTCTGTGCATACTTCAAATAGTTGATGTTCAACCGGCAATCTAAAAGAAAAAAAACTAATTGAAAACGATGGGATACAAAGTCAGGTGGCACAAACCATTTACCTGCTAAACAAGGAAATTTTTCTAAAACCACTTTTTTAAAATTCTACAGGCCATGAGGAATCTTTGAAAAGTTTAAAAAATATAAAATTTTATTTTTTGTTTTGCAGGTTATCATTTTGAGCCACCTGATTTTTTGTCCCAGAGTTATTACAGTGTCATAGCTCTACGCCTGTAGATTTCTACGCGTGTTTGTTAAAAACGGCAAAAAGGAGTATTTTTTATATAGTTTCATTGTTATTAGTCAAAATGTCTATTTTTGCTGAAAATAAGAGTTCATTACAAAAGTAGAATTTATAAAAAACCATTACCAAAAGTTCAAAAAAATGTACATAATTGCTGTATCATGGTACTAAAAAAGTACTAAAAAAGAAATAAGTAGTTGAATAGTTAAATTGAATGGATTAACACTGAGCATATCTGAAGTTTTTTTGTGACACTTTTTGCATCATCCAAGTCTGAACATAAATGTTGCAGTTCAGGACAGATATGCAACTCAAAACGAATGCATTAACACTGGGAACGTCTGTATTCTTCTTTAATTATTATAACACTAAATTTTTGTATCGTCCCGGTCTGAACATGTATAATGCAGTTCAAGACAGTTATGCATTCTCACAACAAATTGAGTAACACTGGTCATATCTGAATTCTTCTCTTTTTTGTACGGCAAATTAAGTCGTCTGCGAAAACAAATTGATTTGAGGCAATTGCTTGGTGTTGTTATTGTAGCTACACTGATTTCGGTTCCGAACTTTTGATTGAATTTGAGATATCAATTCGTTTTGGTAGATAGAGAGCGAGATAGTTAGTTGATCGTCTAAATATAACCTATCACTACAGTTCCCCAGGGTCTTTAGCGGCAAAACCGACGTTGAAGGTGAACCAAATTTGTAGTGAAATAGTCTTTGTGCTGGTGTCGGCGCCTCGTCTCTGTTTTAGCAACTGTTTTGGTGCTCTCTTAAGGATACGAGATGTTAAAGACATCACCTTATATTTAATGGGAGAAAATTTCAGGAAAATAAATTGAAGAAACTATCAAAACCGATTCCGATATAAGCTATGAAAAACAGAATCTTTTTAGCCCCCAACCCAGTAAAACAAATATCCTCAGAGTTATTAAAACTACAAGGTGGGGGAAATAGTTTTCTACTAGGCCGGGAAGCTGTAAGGGCATGGGCAAGAATAGAAGGTCTACAAAAGTTCTCATTCTCCTTTAGGCTCTTTTTCCTTTCCCCCCACCTGCAAATTTTTATATTTGAAAATACTGTTCACTTTGTCCGATTGTCGTGAAAATTGACATGCAGACTAACTGGGCCATAAAAAGCATATATGGTCTTCATAATTAACCTTGTAAAACCACTCGTTAGACCATAAAATTCATGTTTGAGTGAGGTGGGGGGGAAAAGGAAAAAGAGCCCCCTTTACAGCAAAATGATTATGCAACTTTTTGTTTCTTCCCAATAAATTAGACAACCCCCCACCCCTACCAGGAAGTTTATGCTGTCTCACCGACAGTGAGTAATGTATTGGAGGTCAGTATTTTTTTAACGGTAAGAGCTGTGAGGGAAAAGCCCCAGTATTCCTAGTTTTTTTATGGCTCGAACCTAATATTTTTTAATATGCAAAGCTCACTTGGCGCTATTTGGCTGTAAAAAATACGATCACAGACTTTTTAAGTTGCGGGAAAACATTGTTCTGCGATTTTTCACTTCTTACGACCCAATACTATCGGCAGCAATTGAGAGCAAAAACTTTTTCGGAAGCAAACAAGAAATTTTGAAATAGTATGAGAAATTACAGCATTTTGTTTCCTTTTATCCTATTTTTTCCGCATATAGTGAAAACTCAAAAAGAGCTTTTCAACAACTCTGGGCTGGAAAGTCGGTCCGCGATAGTCGGTGGAGTTGATGCCCCCGACCGACCTTTCTATGTCCGAGTTCGAGTATTCTTGACGAGAGGAAAAGCCTTACCTTGCGGCGGCACTGTCATCACGCCGTCACGAGTACTTACAGCTGCCAACTGCGTTGATCTTGATGTTTTAGGTATGTACTCGTATTGTGGGGTGGGGGAGGAAGAGGTGGAGGGGGGAGGGGTGTTTTTTTTCTCAAGGGCAAAATACCGAAATGCGCGAAAGTTCTCAACCAATCATTGCCCTATAAACAATGCAAAAGTACGAAACTGGTTAGTTTTATTGCATATTTCCTTCGAACTTATTAATAACTAATTCTGATTGACTGGAAAAAAAGTCGCGTATTTGGTCTTTTGAACTTGCATCCATAGGTAGTGTCTTTTCTTTTTCCTCCTCCGTTTTTAATTTTAAACTTTTATAGTTGTTAAGCTTAAACTATGTTAATTATTACTTTTAGGTTAAGCTTAAAAACAAAACAAAACTGCTTGTGTGCGCTAATCTCCACAAAACAAAGTTAAAATCAATATTTTATTCGTATTTCTCGGTAAATACTCGTGTTTCGGTCATAAATCGGAATATATCCACAATTTTTGTATAAACTGACATAATCAGTCATAAACGACTATAACTCAAACTTTTTACTTACATCATCGTATGTCGGACGCAACGCCAGCTTGACCTTTTCCGAAACTGCTTGATTTTTGAAGCAATTAAAAACCAGCTTGACTTTTGCAGAAACTGCAAAAGTGCAAAAAAGAAACTGCTCTTTTGTAGGTCGTAGTTTTAAATTTGAACGATTTATGTTTCACGCATTAGTTACGTTTTGCGCTGCAACATCCTCCGCCCCTAAAGACGGAAGAACAGGTGCGAGTTTTACGGTCGGTCGTATCAGCTCGCTCGTAACAGTTTTGATATCGGCGGATCGGGCGCATCCGTCTTTGCCGTAGTGTAGTTTACCAATACGGGCGAGTGGGTAATGCCCACGTGGGCTGTCGGGTTCGACTACCCAAACCAAGTCGCCGGTTTTCAGTGTGACATCCGAATCATTATGCCACTTTGCTCTCTTGTTGAGAGATGGTACATATTCACGCAGCCAGCGTGACCAAACTGCGTTAGCGTACGATTGTGCTCTGGCGTAACGCTTTTTATAATCAAAGTTATCTTCGAAACTTAACGACGGGAAGCTAGCTGCGCTGTGACCGAGAATGAAGTGATTCGGGGTGAGTGCCTCTAGGTCGTGCGGATCGGAACTGACCGGAGTGATTGGTCTTGCGTTAAGTAATTGTTCAATTAGGCAGAGCGTTGTTCCTAGAACTTCCTCAGTTAATCTCCTGTTGCCTAATATGTCGTACAACACTCGCTTAACACTTCTCACTAGCCGCTCCCAGGCGCCACCGTGATGAGGGGCACTGGGCGGGTTAAACTTCCACTTAATGCCTTTGTGGACGAAAACGGCCGGGGCTACTTTGTTCCAATTTTGGACACAGGATAGGAGCTCCTTTTGAGCACCAACAAAATTCGTGCCATTGTCAGAAAGAATGGTTTTGGGGGTACCTCGCCTTGCAATAAATCGCTCTACGCCCATGACGCAGGAACTAGTATCGAGAGATGGAACCAACTCGATGTGAACTGCTCGAGTCGTGAGGCAGGTAAATAGGAAACCCCATCTCTTTTCGGTACTTCGGCGTATTGGCACTTGAAACGGGCCAAAGTAATCAACACCTGTGTTGGAGAAGGGAGGCTGCTTGTAACCCAGTCTTCCAATCGGTAGGTCAGACATAATGGGCACAACTGTTTTTGCTTTGCGCTTACGGCATGTTATGCAAGTATTTTCGATGTTCCCAAGTAACCAGCGCAACTTCAGAACAATGTATTTCAACTGAACTACAGCACGCACTTTCAACTGAACTACTGTTTTTGCATGTATTTCAACTGAACTACTGTTTTTGCTTTGCGCTTACGGCATGTTATGCAAGTATTTTCGATGTTCCCAAGTAACCAGCGCAACTTCAGAACAATGTATTTCAACTGAACTACTCATGTAATCCAACCCCTGATGTGCATGTTGAAAGTGCATATGCCTAATCAACATATGAGCAACTCGGTGTCAACCATCCAGTATTATTGGATGTTTGCTATCAAAGTCGGTATCAACAAGACGGCTGATACGTCCAGTTGAACGCAGGATGCCAGCTGGGCCGATGAACGGAGAATATTTAGCAATCCGACTTTTCTTTGTTATCAGTTTATCGGACTGAAGTATTTTCACTTCGGCAGGAAATGATTCGGACTGAGCGAGATAAATGAGCTTCTGCTCGGCAATATCTAATTCGGACGGGTCGGTTATTTCAAGCGTTTTTGTACGGAAGTGTTTATGCGATGGTAGCACACGAAGCATAAACGCTAAAACACGTTTGTACTTTACAATTGAGCTGAATTTATCCCAATTTTTAAACAGACGGATCGACGGCGCTTTCTCAGATGAAGCATCAACAACAAACGTAGATGCAGTCTCAAGGCATGTATCAATGTCACAGAGTGGGCCTTTTAATTGGATCTTTTTGATGACATCAGTGTTCGGCTTGAATGGCCAATCACATGTCCTCAATATACTAGGGCCTCTAACCCAGCTGCTATCCTTGAGGGCTTCCGAGGAAATCCCTCGTGTACCGGTATCAGCTGGGTTGTCACCACTGAGTACATGATTCCATTGATCAATGGTGGTGGACTCCAAGATTTCACCAGAGCGGTTTCCAACAAACACAGGAAGTTTGTTGCACGAGTTAAGCCACTGGAGAACGGTGGTAGAATCAGTCCACATGAATACATTGCTTACTTTGAAAGTAAGCGCTTTCAAAATCTCTTCTTTGAGACGAATCGCAAGCAGAGCAGCCTGAAGCTCTAACTTGGGAATGGAGAGCATCTTCATAGGCGCTACACGGGCTTTCCCAAATACAAAAGCTAACTCGGTCTTTTGCGATTTAGCAAGTCGGGCTCGGAGAAACGATACGGCGCAAAAAACGTCCTGCGAACTATCACTGAACGTGTGAAGTTCACAGCGGTCAAACGGTTCGGTAAAGTAGCTACGAGGTATCGTCAGAGTACCTAATAGTGGAAGTCCTGAGTGCCAATCTAGAAATTGTTGTTTAATTTCCTCTGGGAGATCATCATCCCACTTTTGACCACTGATTCTCCATATGTCTTTTAGTAAAAGGCGCGCTTTCACAGTATATGGAGCTACCAGTCCTATTGGACAAAAACTGAGGAAACAAAACTCAACACGGTGCGTTGAGTAATTGCTTTATCTAGTGGTCGATCAACACCTCTACTTACTACTAGGGTATCTTTTACATGATCCCACCTGAGACCAAGAAGATGCCACCTAATTTGAGCATTGCGACTAAGTCTTTTCTTAGGCTAAGAGCGTCAGCGGTATTTTCGAACGAGTCAAGATAGTCGTCCATGTAAAACTTCTGGACAACGGCTGAAGCGGCTTCGGGGTATTCAGCTTGATTATCAGAAGCAGTTTTTTGTAGCGCGAAATTCGCACAAGTTGGCGAATCACGAGCGCCAAAAATATGACGGGTGTATTGGTGAACCACCACACTTGAAGTGGGGTCCTCCCGCCACAAAAAACGGAGAGACGGTTGATCTCGCGCAAGTACTCCAACTTGTAAGAACATACCTTCTATGTCCGCTGAGACGGCGTACTTGTGTTGACGGAACCTCAACAGTACAAAAATAAGGTTTTGAAGGAGATCCGGGCCAACCAAGAGAGATCTATTTAAGGAAGTGCCATGAAATTTGGATGCTCCATTGAGCACACGGCGCACCTTGCCGGGTTTGTTCGGGTTCAAAACCGGATGGTGTGGAAGATACCACTCACGTTCGGCTCGTGAGCTGGGATCGTGCGGGTTGACGGTTATGACATATCCTTTACTTATATCTTCTCTGATTGTTTCGGTATACTTCTCGCGAAGTAACGGATCTTTATCTAATCTTTTCTCTAACGACTTTAATTGGGCTAATGAAGAATAATAATTGTTAGGCAAGCTAACATCATTATCACTCCACAGCATCGGTACAGTGTAACGCTCACCATCGTGAACGGTTTCAGTTTTTAGGATCGACAAAGCACGCTTGTCTGCGGCGGATCGGGCATCTACTTGCTTGAACGCACCATACGACTCTAACTCATACCAAGTTTTGATTTGGTCGGTCAGAGAAGTATCGTCCGTAACGCAGTTAAAGGAAGAAGAATTTAAGGACGAACGATCAGGAGACGGACCACAAATGACCCAACCTATCGGAAGTCGGACGGCGCACGGTGAGTCAAGTTCATCTCCGAAGACATGTTCGAGGGGTCTTATCGCATGATAGAAGTCCTGTCCTATAACTATCTCAATCTCTTTGTAATTATACGCAGTCGTCTTTAACGGGGCTAGTTGCGGGTATTTGACCTGCAATTCGGAAACGTTTATAACATCGGGTCCTATATACATGTTGTGCTTAACGAAAGCGACAAACGAAAACGAAAATTCACTTTCATTGGGCTTTGCGGAAACTTTCAAGTGAACTCGTTGATTTTTAGATACCTTGGCTGAGTTAAAACCATCGGTCGTAACATTTACGGGCGTGCCAACTAATTTCAGACGTTCAACGAGTGCCGCGGAAACCCAAGAATGAGTGGAACCGGTGTCACAAAGTGCTAGTGCATTCGAATTTTCCGAACCAGAGGACACATCTACGAACGCAACGGGAAGAATACCTTTTGCAGTTCCCTCACAAGGTTTAACACAAGCTGCGTTGTTTGCAGAAGTAGTGTTTGTATTAGTTTGAGTCGATGGTGATCGGTCGGCCTCTTTGGGCGGGAAAACTTTCTCGGCTCCATGAAGAAGCACATTGTGAGTGCTCTCACAGTCCTGTTTTGGGCATTTTCTTGCCTTTTGGCACTTTCGGAAGGTATGGTTGCCTTGTAAACAAGAAAAACAGAGCTTTTGTTCTGCTACATATTTAGCCCTTTGTGTTGCGTTTTTCTCTTTGAACACGGAACAGTTCCAGAGTGCATGCTGCCCTTTGCATAGCGAGCATGGAGGAAACCTTGTCTTTTCTCTACTTTTCTCATCCTTAGAACTTACCTTAGTGTTACCTGCAAGCACTCTTGTAACTACTTTTTGTTTAACTGGCTGCTCGACTTTGACTAAAGATTTCAATCGCTCATGGCCTTCTGCCTTATTCTTAAGCCAACCGTTGAAGTCTAGCAATGTTAATCGCTGCCAATGTTGTCTAACAGTATGCATGGACCATGCCTCTTTTAGATTTGGAGGAAGCTTACTGACGGCTTGATTTAATAGGTTCACACTTTTCAAGTCGTCATTGAACGACAAAGACCTAAAAACAGCTACGAGCCCAGAAATCACCGCAGAAAAACTTATAACATGGTCAGAGTTGTGCATCTTCAATGCGGGAAAATTCTTCAACTTATCCAAATGTGCACCAACTACAACATGAGGCTGCCCAAATTTTCTCTGGAGAGTTGCTAGAGCATCCTTATACAACACTCCACTGTAGCCGTATTCCGCAATTGCACTCTTGGCTTTGTCTTTAACGTGCGTTTTCAGATATTTGAGTTTTTCATCATCAGTTAGCATAGCCGAATCAACTGTTGCTTGGAACTGCCCGAACCATTCATACCAGTTAAGTGGTTCTCCATCAAACACTTCCAAGTTCAATTCCGGTAGACGGTCTTTGCGGCTATGCAGAATGATATCTGCTAACTCTCTCGCCGAGATGAGTTGTTCGCTATTAGGCACGTAAGACGGGCCCGTAGTGGGCGCAGGATATGTAGGTGGATAACCTTGATGCGCTGTTTCAACATTGGATGAGTTTGCGGCTGGGTGTAATACACAGTCCCAGTACTTGTTTAAGGAACTACGGTGTTTGGTGGAACAGCAGGAGTTGTCACTGAGAAAACGTTTGAGGGCGGTGCGCAGTATTGAGGAACTGGCATCGTTTGCGCAGTCGCGGCAGGTCTCCACAAACTGCTATACGGGTTATAGTGTTCACTTGAGAAACTTGTTGGGTTGTTTGGAACATTTATAGGTTGATGGGATGGCGCTGCAGGTGCCTGATACCCAGTTGAAACGGGGCCGGAATGTGGCTGACTGACCGCAAGCAAAGAGGGAATAGGAACGGTTGACGGGACAAATGGTTGAATAATCGGAAGCGAAATGGGAATCGGAACGGTTAATGGAGGAACAAAAGGTTGACTCGCCGGAAGCGAAACTGGATTAGTAACGGTCGACACAGAAGGTGGTGCCACATTAATGGTGGGATTACCAAAGGGCATTGAAGCGGGAATGCTACCACTTGCTTGTGGTATCAGATTGTGATTTTGCGAAACTTCAGCATGAGGTGTTGAAGCTAAGTGTGGAGCAACAAAGTTTGAGCTGGAGGCAACGAACTGTGGTAAACTAGATGGGTTCTCGATTGAGTGCAATGACAGACGCGATTGGACCAAACTTGATCTCTGAGCCTGAATTTGATTCCTATTGTGGCTTCCCGGTTCACTGTATGTGGTTTGACCAGCGTTGACGACGGCACCCCCGCGGACGACGGCACCAACCCCTTGCAAAACATCAGTAGCAATCAAAGTGGAACTCTCGACTACTGGATGACTTTGCTCTGAGCTTGCAACAACTTCGGCTTGCTCTTGCTCAGTGACAACGTTTTCTACCCATTGTTCAGTACGTTGTGGGTCAACATGTGTTACGCTAGCATTTCCTATCTTCTCACTTGCTTCAGAAAGCTCTTCTTCCAACTCGAATTCCTTTAACTCAATTTCAGCCAGTTTCTTGCGGTGTACCTCAGCTAGTTCTTCCAACTCTAAACTTCCTTGCTGTTCTTTTATTTTATTTTGCTGCGCTTTCAACTTCAATGACACCTTTGCTTGTCTCTCAAGTTCCTCTTGCTGCTTCTTCAAAACCAAAAATCTCGCCTCTTCTCAGTTGATGTTTTTGACTGCGCGACGGTATAGCGACTGGATTTATGCGAACCTGATTTATGATGTCGTTTACTGTACCGCGACACCTTAGAGCGCGCATCTGCTTCATGTGAATCTTGTGGTTGTGTTGTTACGATCGTACTTAACGATTCTGCAACATTGTCAAGCTCTGTTTCCTCAGGTTCAACGTTTAAGCCAGCTTTATATGATGCAGCCTTCTGTATAACTGTATCGTTTCTTGATGTAACCGTATGAAGCCACATATCCTGCGCTGGTATCAATTTATCAGGATCAACACTTTTAGAAGCTAACTTAATCAATTCCTCATTTATTTCAACTGCAGTCTTTATCAGGCTCTTGCAATTCTGAATCTGAGTGTCAATCTTTGATGAGCGACTCTGACTTTCAATATTCTCAATTATAATTTCATGGCACTTGTACAGTTCATTTTCAAGCTTGGTTCGCTTCGCAAATAACCTTTGAACCCTCTTCTGAAAGTTCTCATCCATGGCTCTAGGGTCTATACTTAACTCAAACTATACTTAACGGTTATCGGGCGTTTGCGGGGCGATTCGGAACGGTTTTCGGTGAGTAAAGTTACCAATGGGGCTGGGGATTAAGTAAGTCGGTTGATATCAAACAACACACACGGAGTAAACCTGAGGATGAATAAAACCAACTTAACTTACTTAATATCACCTCCCTGACCACTTAGGATGATGTTACGGCGTACGAAATTTGTTGAACGGTCGTACGACGGTGCGTCACTACTACTCGGCTAGTAGCTCGACGAATTACCAAGAGGGTTGGGAATTAAGCAAGTCGGTTGAAACCCAACAACACACGCGGAGCAAACCTGAGGATGAAAGACAACTTCTTAACTTGCTTAATTTTACCGTCCCGGACCACTTAGTCAGTCGTTGCGAAACGAATGTTTTGAAAAGCGAACGAATGCAAGCAGGTATCAAGTCGTTGTAAACCTTAAGTTTACCAATGGGGTTGGACAATCAGGCAAATCGGTTAACTCTCAACAACACACGCGGAGTGAACCTGAGGATGAAAAAAATTAACTTAACTTGCCTGATATTAACTACCCAGACAACTAAACATACTTTAACTATACGGTTCAACGGAGTTTTGGACTAATTTTTCAGAAAATTTTCATTTTTCAAACAAAATTTTGTATAGTTTGGTTAGTGGATTCGAGTCATAAATGGTATCAAAAAACTAGTCTAGTAACCGTTAGTCTATGTTCCGATATTATAAATTTTCAATTCATCAAAAAATAGTCAAAATTTTGGCTATCGAGCAAAAAATCTAGTTCCGGTTATCTAGTACCCGATTTAGAGCAGTTTTTCTAATTTCAGTTTAATCAAACTGGCCAAAAATTTTCGGGTATCGAGAAAAATTAGGGGTGAGTACTGGCGTTGTGTCTCACATTTATAATATAAAACATCGTATCCGTAATTTATCAAAATTAAAGGATTAGGTTCGGTCTTACAGTTTTTGTGAAGATAGGGCGCACCGATGAGATCGTCTGTCACAAACAGCCTCACTGAATAGCCCAAACCGTCTTGTTGCAAATCAGAAACTCTGTCAGTGACTTATCGTCTGGATGGGTTACCCTGTCAGTGCTATTGAACTCCCAGACACATCCATTATGAATTTTTCAGTATAACCGTTTTTGTAATAATAACTCTGATTATTATAAGGGAATTAACTAATATTTGTCCCTTATGGGGCGGCAAAATGTGCGCTAATCTCCACAAAACAAAGTTAAAATCAATATTTTATTCGTATTTCTCGGTAAATACTCGTGTTTCGGTCATAAATCGGAATATATCCACAATTTTTGTATAAACGGACATAATCAGTCATAAACGACTATAACTCAAACTTTTTACTTACATCATCGTATGTCGGACGCAACGCCAGCTTGACTTTTTCCGAAACTGCTTGACTTTTGAAGCAATTAAAAACCAGCTTGACTTTTGCAGAAACTGCAAAAGTGCAAAAAAGAAACTGCTCTTTTGTAGGTCGTAGTTTTAAATTTGAACGATTTATGTTTCACGCATTAGTTACGTTTTGCGCTGCAACAGCTTGCATTAGGGCTAAGCCCTGAATGTTTCGGTTGCCTTTTAAGGTTTATGGAGGAGTAATAACACTTAAAAAAATGAATGTAATAAAATAAAATGAAACTTTTTTTTTCTAAAATTTGAAAGTTTTTATGAAAATCAAACACCCACACGCCATAAAAAAAGAAAAGGATAGATTTTGCTCAATGCAACAAATAAATTATGGCAAATAAGCTTCATTCAACCAATTTGGAACAATTTCGACCGGTGAAAATTGACTGAATAAAAAAACCACAACGAGCATAAATGTTCCGATGCCTTCGAAAGTCAGACCAATTAGTAGTTGGTCAAACACTCGTTTATGCAACAGAGGTATAAAAACTATTTTTGAGTTTAAGGTAGAACAAGACTGCTCGTGACAAAGACCTGAATGTTTCGACGTCCCTTGACTAATCTCGAAAAGTTTTTGGGAAAAGAAAAAATTGAAAACCTATACATTTTGGACAAAATCAGCACGTAAAATTTTGAGTCGTACGAAATTAATATGACTATTTAGTTAACCTATTGTCAATTTGGAACAATTTTGGGCTTTTTTTCCTCCTCCCCCCACTTCACGCCAGTTTCAACTTATTAGTGTAAAGAGTGGTTTTACGAGGTTGAGTATGAAGGCTAAATATGTTTGTCGTGGCATTATCAGTCTGTATGTAAATTTTTCATAACAATCGGACACTGTGGTCAACAAATTTACATGCAAAAATTTGCAGGTGGGGGGGGGGGAAGGAAAAAGAGCCCAATTTTGTTGTGCGGGATAATGGCCACCCGCATTGGAGTTCCATGAACAAAACTCAATTATAATTGAGCTTCCTTGTTAGTGGCCACAAAAGTGAAAACAAATTGATTATAATCAATTAAAAATTGAGTATAATATTTTTATTTTTCGAGGCAACAAAATTCTTTTCTCATCCATTATGCTCAATTTTTTTTTCACTTTTCTTAAATGCGGGCACGCATAAATAATTCGCGTTGCGCTCTCAGCATTATGAAGAAACACTTCAAAGCGCTTAATTTAGACCAGGTCATGGCAAATTTGGCAATTTTCAAACCTCCAGAACTTAACAAAAATTATCGGAGAATTATCCTTTATCTTCAATGGGGTATAAAAAACTTTTGTTGAAAAATCATTATTTCGACCGGTTAAAAAATTGACTGAATAAAAAAAAATTATATCCAGCATAAATATTCCGTTGTCATCTAAATTTGGAACAAGGCTGCTCGTATCAGGGAAAAGCCCTAAATGTTCCGACTGCTTTTTGAGGTCTATGAAGCAATAATAACATGAAAAATTTAAAAGTAAAAAAAAAAAGAAATTAAAATGAAAAAAAATTTCTTATAAAAAAATGAGATTTCTTGTAAAAATCATCTCCCCACACGCCATATTAAGTACAAAAGGATAGATTTTGCTCCTTGTAACAAATCAATTATGGTAAATTAAGCTTGCTTCAACCAATTTGGAACGATTTTTAAGACGGATTAAATCTCCGCTTCCGCGCTAATTATCCCAAATTGGCCAAAATGGCAACCTTTAAGCCCCCATAACTTTACGAAAAAATATCACAGGTAAAATATCTTTTCAAATTTAAACTCATGACAACAATAAATTTTGAATGATATAGGAAAAATCCGTCAAAAATTGCTAGTTAAAAAGACGAAATTTGTCTGAAGAAGAAAAAAACCCACCCAGAGCACAAATTTTCCGTTACTTTTGTTACGAAGGTCGGAACAAAAACACCGAACTCGCCGCTCACTTCCGATAGAGATCGCTAGCAGTAGTCAAGGTCAAAGACGACATAATAAAAAAAGCGAAATGCATAAATCAATTAAGACAATCACAACACATGCAATTTTTGCAATTTTAGATTATTTCAACGTGTCAAACGTGACTGTGGAGGTCGGCGACTTCACTAGTTCCAAATCTAGTCTAGAGAGAATCAACGCCACC